>NC_134572.1:95861508-96106508 GCF_050947875.1 Dermacentor variabilis | reverse complement strand
ATGAGTCGACAGGTAACAACGAAACAACTTGTTTATTTTAACATCGCAAAGAGTTGGCGGTCAGGTTTGACCGAAGTAGAGAGACGGGAGAGCACTTCACTCAACGGAAGAAATCGGAGCCCTCCTCTGGCGTCCGGGGGCAGCTGTTTTTATACTCTCGCAGTTGAGGGCAAGAAGGAACCCCTCAAAAGACGAGCACGTGAATGTACAATGGGCTAATGGTGACGCACACTGTCGTAGCGATGCCGTAGCACCATGTCGTGGCGCTGCGCACGATCTCGTAGCACCTGGTCGTGGCGCTGCGCAGCACACTGTCGTGGCGCTGCCGGTCGGACACAATGACTGTAACGAGAAGATGGTCCCTGCTTTGGCATCGCCTGTTTCGGGCACAATGACTGGAACGAGATCCCTGCTTTGGCATCGCCTGTTTCGGGCCCAATAACTGGAAGGAGATCCCTGCTTTGGCATCGCCTGTTTCGGGCACAATGACTGGAACGAAATCCCTAGGCGGTCGCATCGCCGCAGACGCGCCTGGAAACACCTGGCGATGAGTGTTGCGGTGACGACGATCGGGCCAAAATGTCCGCCGCCCCGCCGCCGTCGCGCCGGCAAAACCACGTGTCGCAGGCGAAACGCAAAAGACCGCCCCGCCGGGGAAAGGAGATCCCGATGGACAGGGGACTGCATCCGCTGTCCGGAGGGATGTCGCTCGATGATGCTCATAACCGAAGTCGGGCGTCCCTTGACGTTTCTTGAGCGCAGCGCACAGAGAAGGCCTCGTTCTCTCGTTCAGGTTCGCACGGGACACTGCAAAGTGACTTCGGGAGAGTTCACATTTTTGTTCTCGTTCCCGGCAAGCGTTAGAACTACGCTGAAAACTCAACCGCTCAGTCAGCAAGCACGGCACAACCCTCACTAAGCCCTGCCAGGCTCTTTCCCCTTTTTATACCACTGCCTAGTTCCTTACAGTAGTCTAGCATCACTCAGAACGCGTCCACAAATTGAAAAATTGCACTAGAAAGCATATCATCACTTTGAAACACTAAACAAAAGCAATATGTTAAAAAAAATCCTGCCTCAGGAAGAAAAACATCAGTAACAAACAATTTTGAGGCTGATTCCTACGTTAGGGGCTTCGACTTAAGCCATCGGCGTTACCGTTGAGACTCCCCTTTTTGTAACGCACCTCAAAGGAATATTGTTGTAAAGCGAGGCTCCAGCGCAGGAGGCGGCCATTTTTGGGAGAGATGGTCTGCAGCCATTGGAGAGGGCAGTGGTCTGTCTCAATGATAAACCTCGAGCCGGCTAGATAGCATGACAATTTCTGAACGGCCCACACGAGACATGCACACTCTTTCTCGGTGGCGCTATACGCCTGCTCACGACTGGTCAGCTTACGACTAGCATACAGGACGGGGTGTTCTACTTCTCCATTTTCCCGTTGGCACAGTACAACGCCCATGCCTCGCTCACTAGCATCGCACTGAACAATGAACCCTTTTGTATAGTCTGGCGATCGTAGCACAGGCTGGCTTGTTAGGGCACTCTTTAGGGCGCTAAAAGCTCTTTCCTTTGTCTCGTCCCAGACGACTGTTTGAGGCTCTGTCTTTCTTAGAGCATCCGTCAGGGGAGCCGCGATATCAGAGTACCTAGGGATGTACCTCTGATAGTAGCCGGCGACACCTAAGAACGACCGAATATCGGTCTTTGTGCGCGGTTGCGGAAAGTCTCGCACAGCGGCCACTTTTATTTCAGAGGGGCGGCGACGACCCTGACCAATCACGTGACCGAGGTAGACAACCTCGGCCTGTGCTAACTGGCACTTAGGAGCCTTTACTGTCAAGCCTGCTTCGCGCAGGCGGGTTAGCACTGCCCGCAAGTGTGTCATATGCTCAGACCAGGATGCGGAGAATATCGCTACGTCGTCTAGATACGGTAAAGCGAATTCTTGCTGTCCCCGCAACACTTTATCCATGAGACTTGAAAAACAGTATGGCGCGTTCTTCAAACCAAAACTCAACACTTTAGGACGGAATGTTCCCATTGGTGAAATGAACGCCGCATACCTACTAGCCTCTTCTGTAAGTGGAACCTGCCAATAACCCCTGACAAGATCTAGGGTGGAAATAAACTGAGCGCTACTAACTTTCTCAAGGCGCTCCTCGATGTTAGGGATCGGATAAATTTGATCCTTAGTGATGGAATTAAGCCTGCGGTAGTCGACGCAAGGACGAGGTTCCTTGCCCGGTACCTCAACTAAAATCAAAGGGGAGGTATAATCACTCTCACCTGCCTCAATAACACCGAGCTGTAGCATTTTCTTTACCTCAGCCTCCATAATATCGCTCTGGCGGGGTGACACCCGATACGCCTTGGATCGTACTGGCTCTGGGGAGGTAAGTTCTATATCATGAGTAAGTACAGAAGTCCTACCAGGCCTCTCAGAGAACAGAGCTTGAAACTCTTGTAATAGCTGGTGTAGT
Source organism: Dermacentor variabilis (assembly GCF_050947875.1). Classification (NCBI taxonomy): domain Eukaryota; kingdom Metazoa; phylum Arthropoda; class Arachnida; order Ixodida; family Ixodidae; genus Dermacentor; species Dermacentor variabilis. The sequence goes on along the minus strand of NC_134572.1, from coordinate 96,104,025 downwards.
TCGGTTTTCTGCTCAGGCGACAGCGGTGCTTTACTGATAAGGTCACTAATGACTTGACCGGTGTCTTCCCTGTTCGTCACTGAGCCTAGTCCCGGAAGCTCGACTGGAAGCTCTTCAGGAACGTTTACCATCATGCACACCACTGCTTCCCTTTGTCTATAAGGTTTGAGCAGATTACAGTGGTAAACCTGCTGTGCTTTCCGCTTTCCTGGCAGACTTACCACGTAGTTAACGTCCGACAGTTTCTGAACAATTCGCGCTGGGCCCTCCCACTGCACGTCTAGTTTGTTGTTTAGCGATGTGCGCAATATCATGACCTCATCGCCAACCTCAAAACGACGGGCCCTGGCTGTCCGATCATAATAAACCTTGGCCCTCTGCTGGGCCTTTGTCATTGCTTCACCTGACAACTCCTGTGCCCTTCTTAAGCGTTCGAGGAGCTTAAGCACGTACTCCACCACGACTGGGTCGTCGCCCCTACCTTCCCATGATTCTCGAAGCATGCGAAGCGGAGATCGAAGCGAGCGACCGTACACCAGTTCAGCTGGCGAAAACCCCGTAGCCGCATGCGGCGCGGTCCTTAAAGCAAACATCACCCCAGGCAGACACAGCTCCCAGTCAGTTCGATGTTCAAAACACAACGCTCTCAACACGCGCTTCATGACGGAGTGGAGCTTCTCAACGGAATTCGACTGTGGGTGGTACACTGAGCTGTGTAGCAGCTTTACCCCACACCTTTCGAGAAAAGTTGTCGTCAAAGCGCTAGTAAACACTGTGCCCTGATCTGATTGAATTTCTGCAGGAAAACCAACTCGCGCAAATATGGACAGTAGTGCATTAACTATCTCAACTGAGCTGAGTTCTTTAAGCGGCACTGCTTCAGGGAACTTTGTCGCTGGGCAGATCACAGTCAAAATGTGTCTGTACCCCGTGGCTGTTACCGGCAGAGGTCCCACAGTATCAATAACGAGCCGTCTAAAAGGCTCCGTAATGATAGGTACCAATTTCAACGGCGCCCTCGATTTGTCCCCTGGTTTGCCCACCCGCTGACAAGTGTCACATGTCCTCACGAAATGGTCTGCGTCCCGAAAACACCCTGGCCAATAGTACTCTTGCAAGAGACGGTCCTTAGTTTTCTTAACTCCTAGGTGTCCGGACCACGAACCCCCATGTGACAAGCGCAACAGATCCTGACGATAGCATTGAGGCACGACCAGCTGATCGAACTCCACTCCTCGGCGGTCTAGATACTTCCGGTACAGGACTCCACCTCTTTCCACAAAACGCGCAGTTTTCCTGGCGATACCTTCTTTGACATTGCAGCGCACGTTTTCCAGGCTGCCATCCTTTTTTTGCTCGGCTATCAAAGCCGTCCGGCTGACTTTTAGCAACCTATCAAGTCCGTCTGACGTAGGCGCGATGAGCAAATCAGTAGATAGCTCTTCTAACTTTCCCGCGTCGGGCGTTTCCTCTCCAGTATCTGGCGCCTTTAACGTTACAGACTCTAGTTTATTCAGTTCGGGCGTGCTCTGAATATCAGCTTGCTGCGCCTCTGACCCTTTTTCGTTGTTTGATAACGTTGGCCCCGCAACTACCGCCTTTGCAGCGAGCTCCCGAACCTTCGATCTGGTTAAGGCCTGAACACTAGCTTCACCAAACAAAAGCCCCTTCTCGCGCAGGAGGTGATCGGACCTGTTTGAAAATAGGTACGGGTACTGGGGTGGCAGCATAGATGACACTGCCGCCTCTGTCTCAAGCGCTCCGAAAGGTCCTTCAATAAGCACCTTTGCTACTGGCAGACACACGCTATGAGCTTCCACGGCTTGCTTGATCCACGCGCACTCGCCCGTGAACATATGCGGTTCTACGTAAGATGGGTGAACTACATCCATCGTAGCTGCGGAATCGCGAAGCACTCGGCACTCTTTCCCGTTCACGAGGAGGTCTCGCATGTAAGGCTCGAGAAGCTTCATGTTCTCGTCAGTGCTGCCTATTGAAAAAAACACAACTTTTGGTGTTGTTTCCGGACACTGCGCCGAAAAGTGACCCGGCTTCTGGCACGTATAACACAAGCGCGCTCGCCTCATCTCGAACCGCTTTCTGCGTTTGGCTGCCGCCGTCTCTTTACGTTTGGTCGGACTGCTTTCGCTCGCATCCGCACTACGCGTGTCCCCCTTAAATCTCATGGGCGTGAACCTTGGCCTCTCAGACTTGGAGCCAAATTCACCCTTTTGACCGTCCTTAGCTCCGCGAGCTCGACGCGTCACAAACTCCTCGGCTAGCTCAGCGGCTCTAGCCACCGTACTCACGTCTGGCCTATCCAAGACCCAGTATCGCACGTTCTCCGGTAACCGACTATAAAACTGTTCTAGCCCGAAGCACTGCAGAACTTTATCGTGGTCACCAAACGCTTTCTCTTCTTTGAGCCACTCCTGCATGTTCGACATAAGCCTATACGCAAACTCTGTATATGACTCACTTTTGCCTTTCTCATTTTCCCGAAACTTCCGACGGAACGCTTCCGCAGACAGCCGGTACTTTTTTAGCAGACTCGATTTTACTTTGTCGAAATCCTCTGCTTCCTCTCTATCCAAGCGAGCGACTACGTCGGCCGCCTCGCCGGGTAACAAAGTGAGCAAGCGCTGTGGCCACGTTTCCCGAGAGAACCCCTGCTTCTCGCACGTTCGCTCAAAGTTAACCAGGAACAAACCAATGTCCTCTCCAAGCTTAAACGGCCGCATCAGGTCAGTCATTTTGAACAATACGCGTTCTCCTGCACCGTGTGCCTGACTTCCATTACGAGCGCGTTCCATCTCTATCTCGAGACGCTTCATTTCCAAAGCGTGTTGACGGTCACGCTCTTCTTTTTTCTCTTGTTGCTCTCGCTCTTTCTGTTCTTTACGTTCGCGCTCTTCTCTTTTTGCAGTCTCCCTCTCTTCAATAGTCTCAAGGCATTCCGACAGCTCGTCATCCTCAGCCTCTAACTCAAGAATAGCCTTTATCAGTTCTGGTTTTCTGAGTTTGTCTGAGACATCCAGACCCAACTCTCTTGCAAGCTCCAACAATTTCGGTTTGCGCAACGACTTCAAATCCATGGCTGCTCTGAATGCTGCTTTCTCTACTGCTTACTATTGTCTTGCCGCAAACTAACCCGGCAGCAACGACAACCACAACTACCAGCTCTGTTTCTAACACTAACAAAAGCCTGGCAAAGCTCAGAAGAAGAAAGTCCCGCACTCACCAAACCTCGCAGGCAGGAATTCCGCGCAGTCGTTCCGCTGCAGGCAACCAGTCGTCACACAGGGCTCGTTGCACTGCTCCCGGATCGTCGTTGAGCTGCTCAGCATACTGTCAACTGCATCTCTTTGCTGCTGGCCTCCGTTGTCGTGATCTCGCCGCTGGCAGACAGTTGTTTGAAGTCGTAGGCGATCTCACCGCTGGCAACCAGATGTTTGAAGTCGGAGGCGATCTCACCGCTGCCAACCAGATGTTTGGATCCGACTGCTGGTACGATCTGTTGGGAACTCGGCGCTGACGCCCGTGGTTGTACCTGGGTCGCAAGCCCCAAGGGTAGCGTTGGCCTGGCGGCCTGGGGTACAACTGCAAGCATCCGAAGGTCCCGGCAAAGCATGAGTCGACAGGTAACAACGAAACAACTTGTTTATTTTAACATCGCAAAGAGTTGGCGGTCAGGTTTGACCGAAGTAGAGAGACGGGAGAGCACTTCACTCAACGGAAGAAATCGGAGCCCTCCTCTGGCGTCCGGGGGCAGCTGTTTTTATACTCTCGCAGTTGAGGGCAAGAAGGAACCCCTCAAAAGACGAGCACGTGAATGTACAATGGGCTAATGGTGACGCACACTGTCGTAGCGATGCCGTAGCACCATGTCGTGGCGCTGCGCACGATCTCGTAGCACCTGGTCGTGGCGCTGCGCAGCACACTGTCGTGGCGCTGCCGGTCGGACACAATGACTGTAACGAGAAGATGGTCCCTGCTTTGGCATCGCCTGTTTCGGGCACAATGACTGGAACGAGATCCCTGCTTTGGCATCGCCTGTTTCGGGCCCAATAACTGGAAGGAGATCCCTGCTTTGGCATCGCCTGTTTCGGGCACAATGACTGGAACGAAATCCCTAGGCGGTCGCATCGCCGCAGACGCGCCTGGAAACACCTGGCGATGAGTGTTGCGGTGACGACGATCGGGCCAAAATGTCCGCCGCCCCGCCGCCGTCGCGCCGGCAAAACCACGTGTCGCAGGCGAAACGCAACACAGGTTTCTGCAAAGTCAGAGGTGTGGAAATTTGCTCCGAAACTGCCTCCGAAACGGGACACTGCGCTGCATATCTCCGAGGCTGCGGCATAGAATGCGCAGTGTTACTCCACTAAGGTAGATGCCGCTGGTGCCTCGCGGGCAAGGTGAGGGTGGTAACTCGCGGCTTTTCTGAAAGGAACGACCTCTCAACGCATTCAGGCGGGTTACGGAAGTTATACAAACAATTCTTCTTCTGTAAATATAATATTGTACATTGAAATGCAATGTAAATGACTAGTACTGCACCATTTCAATATTGCACTACTGCGAATAAAAAAAACGAGAAAAGAAAAATGACTTTACAAAGTTCACTGTACATGCCCGTGAACAAGAGATCTTCGAAAATTTCTGCCAGCAGAGTCCACACAAGAAAAACCAATGTGTTAAAAGCAACCATATAAGGAATTCTTGTATTATTTTGCGTAAGTACAGTGCATAATTTTTGATTAAGTTGCGTTTATGACGCAAAAAATATACTGGAAAATTAATATCATGATTTAAGTTAAAATCATATTACATGAAATTTCTTGGGGGGGGGGGGGTATAGATGCGGAGTGATAGGATTAATGTGTAGAAAACTGTGTTCTGCATGACTAGCGCGTTTAAAGCTTGCAAGGTTTTGTGACTCGACAACGAGATCTTTGTAGCTTGCCTCAATTAAAATGTCTTGTTCGTGAAAAAAAAAGTTACATTGGAAAAGCAGTCACAGTTTCGCGATGTGGAAGGATTGTTGTGCCTGCTATACAAATTTAAGTGAAAATGAATACAATATATATATATATATATATATATATATATATATATATATATATATATATATATATATATATATATATATCTGTGTGTGTGTGTGTGTGTGTTCGGGACCCGTTTAGCGACTGTCCTCATGACGCACCCAGCTGGAATTTCGGCTGCACTGTGGCGTCATCACGCTTTCCCACTAAGCTAGGTTGGTGTGTCGTTCATGTACACTGGGAGCATTTCAGATAGCAGATGTAATTAGAAAAAAAAATGTCAGGAAAAGGTTCCCCCGACTTGTCTTAAAAAATTGCTCTACGCACCCCCCCCCCCCCCCTTCCCACGTGCTTGTTACCTCAACACCGTTGTAGGAATATGGACGAGGAGCCCTGAAAACTTCAGTTCAACTCATTTTATAGAAAAAGATAAAAAAAAATTAAAAAAATAGACAATCTGGGTCACTTTTTTTATTTTCAGTATTCAACATGAGTGTGGTTTTTGTTATGAGAACGAGAGTCATCGTTGGGACTGACCATACACAGATCCTAAAACAGGCGAAATTTTCTCACTCAAAATAAAATAACGCAACATGTTTTTAGCACTACTAGATTTACCAAGTCCTGGGTGGGTACGTTAAAGAGTTTTCCACAAGAACGGCTATGATAATTTGGTAAACATATCTAAAACGTAGCAATATTCACAAATTTTCTAATTTTGGTACTTGGGTGATTTTGTAACAAAATAAGTACATGGTGTAGCTGCATAATTTTTTTTAGTTTGCGAAAAACCATCTGTAGCTTTGTCAGAAATAGTTTTCCGCTTCATCGCCTTAGCTATAATTTTCCAAAAAACAAGGCCCCTGATTTCGAGGTCTGTCAAAAGGCAGTTAGTTGCTCGAAAATCAGTGTTTCGCCAATTTTGGAAAGCATGCTGTGGGTTACCTGAATTTACCTTCCCATGGCCACTTCCCGTGGGCAAGTGTACACTTAACGTGAAAAAAAATAATTGGTGGGGTACAATGCGTTAACTTTAAAGTGATAGGCCTTCGAATTTGTAAAATCGGCAAGTCGTTAAAACGTTCTTTCCCAACTTTAGTGAAATACGAATGTTTCTGCAAGAAATGCGGTCTAAGTTTCGCAAAACGATGGCCGATTTTTTTTCTACAGAAACAATTTCCCACCACAAATAAAAAAAAAATTTGCTGAGAACGAAAAACTGTCGGAACCCCCCAGTAGTCTGTCCGTACCTGATTAAACTACGCTCGTGTGTTCCGTTGTAAATGTGGCTTAAAAGCAAACGAGTTTTTATAAGGAAACGAAACATGGACAGTAAACAAGTGTTGGAGTGGATGCCCCCACGATGTTGCAGATTCCGCCGCGTAGTTGGATCAGTTTCGCGCTTGTTTCTTTTTTTGCTCACGAACACGCTGTAGTACCTGTACGAGCTATACTTCAAGTTAAGTGTACTGGGGCGCTGTCTTCCCTTCTTTCATTGTTTTGTTATTACTTTCACAAACCAATGCTTCGCTTTCACTAAAGCACCTAATCGGCATTCAGTAAATGCCCATCTAATACCAATCTAAACTAAATTGGAGCTCGTTTCACTTTAACGGAAAAATACAGCGCGTTAACGGTGGCGTCGACCAACTAAGCGATAAAGAAGGCTGCAGTATCGTTAGGCACGAGTGGTGTGGAATCGATCCGTGCCTACCTAGCTTGTTTTTACAGTGCTTAGTTGCGAGGTGAAGCTCAAAAGACTCCAGATTCTATTTTACTGCTCCGTTAATTTTATAAGAGTGCGCAGAAAAATAATCACGATAAAGTTCATGCAAGCCGGACCGAGGTAATAAGGAAATCGCTGGGAGAAGCCTTCATTCTGCAGTGTACAAACAACAGGCTGATCATGATAACATTAGCCCAGCAGAGAGAAAGTTCAAGGTAGAGAGAGAGAGAGAGAGAGAGAGAGAGAGAGAGAGAGAGAGAGAGAGATAACAAGAAAGGAGCAAGAGGTTAGGTAGGGAGTTAAACCAGACGAGTGCTCAGTTTGCTGTGCTAAGACGATGTATAGGGAAAAAGAGGACATAAAGAGAGAGAGAGAGAAAAGAAAAAGGGAGGCAGGGAACATCGTGCCCACACAAGATGAGACACTCCAGGACTAGAGATAGTCACCAGAGGCGGAGAAGTAAGTCGTGTTCTATTATTGAGTTGCATTTAGCGGAAACAAATGCTGCAAAAAAGTTGATTTGCCCGCAGTGCGTAAATGCTCGCGGTTGTCCTTTCAGAGGTTAACGGAACTTTGAGTCGTTCGTGCATGTCGGCCCCTTTTGTTCTCGTTGCCGGCACTTCGTTCGCGATGCAATGTGCATGCGACTCGGTTGATTTATGACGTACTCAGACGCTTACAAACCAAGTTGCTGCGCTCGCTTTACGCACAGCTGCCCTTGCCTAGACGGGACTCATCCTTTGATCAGCCTTTAATAATTTATCAAGCTGCTGTCCACATTATTATTATGAATGACTGTGCACGCTTTATTGGCAGTAACATGGAAATTTTGTTCGTTCGAAAGGTTCGCCACCGCACGGAAACACAGCCGCCTGAGTATTTTAACAATGCATCCCATTCGATTGCTTCCTTTGGCCGTGTTCTTATACAAACCGTGCCTGCATGCTTTCGCCCGCCAAGTCCTAATGTTTATAAAATGCTGATCTGCACTGTTATTGTGAGTGCTTTGAAATGTAGAAGCTACCATGGAAGCCATCGAAAGCCAGAAACATTACGGCGACAGGAGGAATACGAGGCTCCTTCACGAAAATATTCCACATAACAGTTATACCATAGACGTATAGGTGGCCGCTGAGGTTCCAAAATTATGCAGTCTCGGATGGGCAAATTTCCTCATATAATAAGCATGCAACATGAATTTGAAGTAGGCTGCAGAGTTGTTTTCTGTGTATATCATTTCAATCCCTCACTTCTTAGAAGAGGGGTCGCGCTAAAGGCAAATACAATTTGCATTTTACGTATTATTTTTTCCTGCCGCCTGTCAAAAGCTGCTTGCAAGGCGGCGCCCAGTGTAAAAGAAAACAATTAGAGTCATGTTTCAATTCGGGAACCCAGGTTAAGCGCGAGCGTACGGGTGCCATTCATAAATGCGCATGGACACTCTAGGCGCATTTCTACCGTCGTCGTTACCGCTATTTTACGTATTATGTGCAAGGTGATAACATTATCCCCGCGCGCCGTATGCTATATGCGTGAGTGAAAGCGTGTGACGGTGCGAGAGAAAGAAGTGGTTCTTGTGGGGAAAGGAGGAAAGGCTAGCACTGTCTTCTGCAACTCATGCGGGAGCATGGCTCAGCCAACACCATCTAGAGAACTTAAGGCCTTCGGGCTGACCCTCTCCCCTTGAGCTACGTCACGCAAAAGAGGCCTACATAGAAGTTCCGTGCAGCCTGCTATGGAAGCTACGAGCGGCGCATCTGCGTTGAAAAGGAAGCGCGAAATATATACAATAGTTAACCCCAGCTATTCGGAGAAGACCGAGGGACGACGGCGGCGACAATAATTCGATTAGTTCCAGGAGCCGTGCCACTACTTGAATAGCTTCGAGGTTAAACAAGTCCCGGCATGCTCGGCCATGCTGTTGCATGCTTCCGAAGGCACATTTCTTCTAGACGTGACCAGTGCACGTAGTCTCAACACCTGTGCTGTGCTTGCGATTGTGTGCACCGCGAGTCTTTATTGCCCGGAATATCGAGTGCCATGCCAAGCTTTGCCTATTAAGTGCTGCGTGCCCAATTGCCGGAGCAATTACATGGACAAATCGGGGCAGAAAAAACATGTCTTCAAGTTTCCTCAATATGAAGAATGCCAGAGTGCCTGGATTAGGGCGCTATCACATGCAGACTTCATTGTATTACCGCACTCCAGGGTAAGATGTTCAGAACTTCTTTAAATAGTTACTTTTGAAAAATACAGAAGGTTTAATTGCTCAATTACAGAAAGTGCCTTTACACAAAGTGATGATTCCTCAGTGTTCGACGCCTGCGAGGATGAACACAAATGTGAACTTGTGTTAAAACACATTTTGTGGGGTAGCACGAATATTTTATTGAAGAACTACTGCTTCAAGATGAATGACAAGATATTGGATAAGTCAAGGCAGAGAAAAGCTGAAACTGCGCAATAAGGCAGCTGTTTCCATGTAAATAGCTGTACGAATGTTTTATATCCCATTTCTAAACTTATTTGAGTTGTTGTAAGTTAGTGAACTGCGGTAATTAGTGCGTAGAAAGCGAAATTATACGTTTAAGCATAATCTACATTGGAAAAGGTACATATGTCCCCAATAAAATTGTTCGTACGCTATCGTGAAGCAAATCGAATGCGTTACTTTCATCATTGCCATGCCATAAAAATCATAAGTAGAAAAATACACAAGGAAAGGTTTTGTGGATTCTATTTATTTGAAGTAATAGGTATGAAGTATTGGGTATAATAATAATTCACAAAAACGTACATTAGAAGGACGACAAAGCTCGACGCTATAAAAAGCTGCTGGCATCAATACCTGCACAAGCTTTACAAAGCTGTTTTGTATCTGTACCTCTAAACAAATGCTTTGTAAAGGTTCTGCTGCTTATTCCGCAGTTTCGACTGAAGAAAAAGTGTGGAGTAGTCAATGGAAGCGCACTGCTGCTAGGTGAACCAAACTGCGATTCCTTCATTCAACCCGTATCCCCAAGTGCGCCGCCGGTATCTTCTTCGTGACGTCACTCGCCGAGCACTCAGGCCTTCTTGTCTAATAGGTGTTGGCTCAGCGCCAGCAGGGTGGGGGTGATGGGAGTAAAGGAGAGAGAAGGTAGGATGGAGAAAGGTAGAGGGTCGTCCTAGCAGCAACCACTGGGCCGGGAGGGCCCATTGGGTTCGACCGGAGGAGCAGGCTGGTGATAGACCGTATATAAGGTGGCCCAACAAAAGCGAAGTAGTGGCGGATCAGGAAGCCCGAGGTGGTGGGATGGCCGTTAGGCTATCCGTCTTTGTAGAAATTTCCTATAGTCTCGCCGAGAGCCCCGACGAGTCGAGGTACTCGACGACACTTAGGAAGGCTGGTAGCTGATTACGACAGGGAAAGGGGATACATTCCTGTCTAGAATATGGGAGCTCCAGGCGGTGGAACTCCTGCAGAAGTCGGCCGCGGTGCTGCAGGTGAGCAGGGCAGGCCAGCAGGAGGTGCTCCAGTCTCCGGTTGACCGCAGGAGGCACAGGCTGGCGAGGTGGCTTTCCCAAGGCGGTGCCGGCGGGCTGCCGTCCGGTAGCAGCCAACTCGCAGTCGGAGCAGCAACGCGGCATCCCTTCGTGGGAGGCCGTACTGTGGAAGAGGCCGTTGAGGCCAGCTCAGGGATACCCGCTTGTCCGGGTGGCAGGCGTTGATGTGCCGTCGCAGCCTGTGTCTCGAGAAGTCTGCGGCCATCACAGCAGGGCTGAGGGGGACGCTGGAGTGGTGGGCACTCTTTGCAAGAGTGTCCGCCTCTTCATTGCCCGGGATCCCCACGTGTGCCGTTAGCCAATGCAGGGATAGTGAGCATCCTGCGTCCTGAAGGGCCGTCAGTCTTGAAGAGAGCAGCGCAACCCCAAGGCTAGCCCTGTCAGGGCTCTGCAGGCAGAGCAGCGCCGCCTTGTAGTCGCAGAAGATGGCTGCCTGGGTCGCTGGTAGCTCCTCTGCCAGTAGGTCTACAGTAAGGTGGAGTCCTGCTAGCTCTGCTGCGGTAGAGCTTGCATGTCCCGGGAGACGGCACAGCTTGCTCTTTTCTAGGGCCGGTGTAAGGCAGGCTGGTGTGGATGAGCCCATCTCCGGTATCACGGATCCATCGACGAAGATGTGAAGGTGGTCCCCAAGTCTCTCTTGGAGAGAAGCTGCCGTCTACTGTAGGGCACATGTTGGGGGACGGTTCTTCAAAAAGCGTCACACTTGGCAGCTCCGTCGAAATAGGATTGGTGGTCGATATGGTGGGCGAGGCTGTACAGAGTTTGCAGGCGTATCCCCTATGACTTCCTTATAGAGGCCACACAGCCGTCCCATGTGTAACGCTGAACGGGAGCGTAGGCGGGTCAAGAGCGCTTGACCATTTGCGGCATGGTGTAGGCGATCAATGTGTCGTAACCCCTGTTGCGGGAAGAGTAGTGACAGGGGCCAGGAACCTGCCTCAGCATGGCGGCCACTTGTGAGGTTCGGGGAACGCCAAGACAGAGCCGTATTGCTGACCAGTGCTGCAGCTGCAGTTCGCGCAGGCAGGGTGGGGGCGGCGCCGCAAGAGGGAGGGCATACAGTAGCCGTGAAGTGGCTGCAGCTTCAAAGAGCTGCAGGGCCTACCTGATGGTACAGCCTGTCCACGGGCAAGGAGCCGACGACGGTGGCTCAGTGTAGCGCTCTTATGGGAGCAAAGCGGGGAGGAAGGGCACCGTCGTCCGTCGCGCGATACGTTCCGAGAGGAGGGGAAGGAGGGTGGTTGGTGGCGTTGTATTCCGGCAGCAACTGCGTATTCCGCGCGCCCATTCCTGAAAGCCAGCTGCGTTGAGAGCAGAGTCTGGGTGCTTTGACGGCTCATACCTTTGTGCGTGTTGTTTTCTCATAGCGCAGTTTGCGTTCAAGAGACAGTTACCTCCATAACGCACATTCAACCTATAGCAACTGCCAGGGGAGGTCAACCTAGCGCACCTCCGCCTACCCTCCTCCTCCGCGACGATGCGCCCCTCCGTCTCCTTCTCCCCTTAGCTGAGCGCCACATATAGTCGGGTGAAACTTTAGAAAAAAGGGGCGTTTACTCCTCCAAGGCGGATGCACACCAATCTCTAGCAATAAGTGCGCACTCTAGACTGACGTCACGAGCCGGACGTCAGTCTAGACCCCGCCGACGGAGAAGACAGCCGTCCGCGCTTCGAAGTTGGCCGAGTCGCGTCAGTCTTGTGCGTCTGCCCCTCGTCAGAGTGAATTCCCAAACTGTTTGTGGCGGTCTATCTTGCCAGAAATATTATTGCGAGCTCACGATGCACCACTTGTGCCAGGTGCGTTTATCGTGAGCCGTGATCCGGCGACGAAGGATTGCAGCGAGCATCGCGGACGCCGCGCTACGCTTAGTCTGAAAATAGGATTCTGCGGCGGCACACCGCTACAAACAAACATCGTGCATGTTTGTTCCATGGTGTTTTGTTTTGCTCCAAAGTCAACTTACGACGACGAAGGTTTGTCAAAGTCTGGTGCCTACTGTTGGCGGCGGGTGTGTTGCTCTACGGTGTCGCTGTACTATAAAAAAATAGAGTGAAAAGGAACGAAAAGAAACCTATCACATTATTGAAAATCAGTTTGTGAAAACACAAAACTAGATAGGAAATCTACATGTTATGCTTTTTAAGCCAATAGTATTTATTTAAAGCTATGAATGAAGCCATTTTTGTACCTTTCCTGCCTGGATCGTTCTTCTCGCCCCAGGTTTGCAATGTTTTTGATAAATGTATTGTTTTTTAACTGCTTGTTAAATAGCAACGGATCCATTCTAAGCTTTGAGAACGAGTTACAAATGTGCCGTGTACATGCAAACCAGCTCAAATGCCTTGCAGAGCTGCTCTTTCTACTTTTGTCTCTTGCAATGAAGTTGAGAAGCGGACGACGTGCAGCGTTGTAGAATGCACGGGGTTATTTTTTCTCTCACGATGCGGCATGTCCTGTAGTATTCCAACCACGAGAGCTCTACAGAACCAGTCATCAGAACGCAAAAGTATTTATTTAGACCGAGAATTGCGCATTTTAGATGCACTGTTTTCTGTAACGGGACTGCTGTAGTCGCGGAGGCAATGGGCTGTCGCGCTTCGGTCATCTGGGCGGGGCCTTCCCATTTTCCTAAAGTTGTACCCGACTTTAGGCTTTCCTCTAAGCGGCGTTGCTTTGCCGCGCGCTCAGTCGACACCCCGTAGGTATCACAAGGCCTGTTTACTCCGATCCCTGACATCACCCTACCTGGCCTGAAACTTCCATTGGCAAGGCTGGCGTGACGAAAGCGGTGACATCAAAATGACTGTTACCTACCCGGTAGCGTCCCCAATAGATTCTATGGCAGTCGGGCCACGTACCATGACGTCATGGATCGGAGCGAAAAGGCCTTGTGCAATCTAAGCGGTGTTGGCTCAGCGCGCTCCTTCGTGCTTTCGCCGGCCCGCGATTCTCCTCTCCACCTCCAGGTGCCTTCCTCCTCCGGCGCTCGCTTCTTTCGCGGCTTCAAACGTCGCATTGCCGATTTCACTGGCGAACCATGCACGCTTGCGCGCAAAACAGAAAAGGAAAGGAAGCACTCGAACAAAGGGTATGAGCGAGCAGTTGGTCCGAGGGCCAGCTTGGCCATGGATGAACTGCTTCAAGTGACACAAGTATGCGAATTATACGTGTTAAAATTACTCACACTGCTCGGATGTTAACACAAGGACCTCTCTCACATGTGCAAATGGGGGACAAAAAGAAAAGAAATGCGATAAGAGAGACAATCTCATTTCTGACCTCGCGGAGTATCATAACTATATCAAAATCACAATCAACAGAAAATGTCATGTTCATTCCAGGAAATAGGCCCTTCCCGTCATTCTCCAGTCTCCTCCTTTCTTATGCGAGTTGGCTCCTTCATATGCCTACATGCAGAGGATGCAGACACGTGAATACAGTCTTGGAGAAAAAAGGACAAATAACCTATTTGTTGTGAATGGGCGTCTGAGTGAAGGCTGACTAGTGGCTTCTCCCTTATGGGCATGTGCGTGCGTGTATGTCTGCGCTTGCATTTCTGCGTGCGTGCGTGCTTGCACACACACACACACACACACACACACACACACACACACACACACACACACACACACACACAAACAAACACACAAACACACACAAACACACAAACACACACACACACACACACACACACACACACACACACACACACACACTTCCGCGCGCCCACATATCAGCAGTCAGAAACGCATGTTGAGGTATCGAATGGTGGCGATAGCGTCCTCTACAAAGTACCCATTAAAGAGGAGAAGGCGACGCGTTGTGACGTGAAAACATCGAACGTCCTAGACGCACTGACAGCACCGTCTAAGCCCCGCACGTAGCCGACGAGGGCGTAGGATACAAACATAAAGATTTGCGGTAAGTCAAATGGCGGACGTGGTTTTGGCGCCCCGGCGCCCGTAATTTACGAGCGGGCGAAAAATTGTTTCGCCTCGCGCTAACCCCACCGAGACAGGTGCTGTGTATGCCGGGCGCTGCGCGGCACGCCAGAGTGCCAGCCGAAGGGCATATCTCGTACTCTTGGCTGCGAGAAAGCACGAGGGCCCCGAACGAGGCAGCCTGGACAAAAGAGTGCCCCTGCCCTCCGGTATAGAGATATATTCTCGGCAAAAACATATTTTCGCGTTAGGTGGACAGCGAGGGCGTAAACGACGTGGTGCTCTTTCCGCGGGCAAATTTCCGGGAAATGACCCGGTTGAGCGTTGGCGTCGACGCATTTGTATGTGTGTTTTCAGTTGCTTGCCGCGGCGGACTCCTTCGAGAACGCGCGCTGTTTTTATGGAGCCGTGGTCCTTGGCTATGTTTACGTTGCCCAAAACAGCTATATGGACACCACTGGCGAAAAGTTTGTCACCCTCTGAACTTGCCTTTTAGGGACGAAGTGACTTTATATTTGGACTACTCAATTTTTTTCCCTGTAGAACTAAATAAGAAACAACGTAAATGTTAGGAATTTATGTCCCGGTAAGCCTAATAGGGGACCACGATAAGCGCTATTCCCGTTTTTTGGCTCCATTTCGTTTTCGCTGATGTTGATGCACCTCTGATATTGCGAATGCTTGAGGATTTAGTCTATTACACTTTTGGCGTTGCGACATGTTGCATTGGTCGTATAGGGGCTAGTTTGCGTGAATAATCGCCGTGAAATTCTAGATAGTTTCCAGCAGCAGCCTGTCTGGACTCAGATATTCTTAGCACCTTCGCCCCGCATCAGGTGTGAGTGCCACCTTGGTCATATGGTCCACAGTCGCAGGAAAGTGAGGGCTCGGCGTAATTGCAAGAGTCATGACGGAGGTAAATGCCGAATACTGCACACGGGAGGCTTATTTCTGTTCTGGTTAGGGAGGGTATTTGTTGAAATTTAGAGGTCCTTCTTAATTGGTTGCACCTGAGCTAGTATAGCCCCACTGGAACTCGGCATTCTCTTTTTGTTGGTGTCACTCGCCACCGCAAGCCTTAAAAATGTAGTGGAATGAACGAGTATTTCAACTTACGACCTCCAGGTTAGAAGCCCTGCGTTATGCCTCTGTTCTGAATCTGGCGACGTTCAACACGCGAACGCTCTTGAGTGAACCTAGCTTAGCAGGGCTCTTTGAGAAATTATCAGGCATTGCTTGGGATATCATTGCCCTTAGCGAAGTTATAACTGGCTAGCCTTATACAGGGCTGACTAATGGTCTTGCCCTCTGCTACACATCTCTTTCTAGATTATAATCAATGTAGGGTAGATTTTACTTCATGAAGACACAGCGGGCAACAATGATGAATTCTACAGTACTAATGTGAGGGTACCAGTCGTCGTAATAAAGCTAAATAAGCGATATTGATTAAAGCTAGTACAAGGCTACGCTCCAATCTCCAGTCATGATGATGAAGAAACAGAACAGTTTTATGAAGATGTAGAATTACCATTGAGAAAGGTGCAAACTCATTATACTGTAGTCATGGGTGACTTCAATGCAAAAGTGGGAGAAAGTAGGCTGGGGAACAAGCAATTGGCAACTACGGCACCGATTCTAGGAATAGTATACGAGATATCTTTGTAGAATTCTCGCAAAAGAATATATATGCTCCAAATATTGAATACCGTCTTCAGCAGTCGAAGTAACTGAAAGTGGATCAGGAAAAGCCTTAATGGAGAAAGAAGAAACAAGGATTTCGTTCAATTTGAACAGTGAAAGAGCAAGATTAGTCAAGGAGAAACAGGCCAACCTAGACCTGGTAAAGGTAAATGTAGACGAATTCAGGCTGGTGCTCACAAACATATATGCAACTTTAGAACAGGAAGGTGAAGATAACATAAAGGTAATGAATCAAACAGTAACTTGGCTGATTTCAGAAGCAGCAATATAAGTGGGAGCTAAGACACCAACAAAACCAGTAGGTAAGGTTCCAAATGAAAAAAGAGAAGGACCAAATAAAGAAAAAAACACAGCACGGAACTTTAACCCGAGATAACAGATATAATTTGCTAAACTGTCAAAACTGATCAACAAGATGAAAGTAAGGTGTCTTCGAAACTACAACGTGAGAGAGATTAAGGAAGCCGTAAAAAATGGCCGCAGCATGAGATAAGTGAGAGGGAAGCTTGACATAGAACCGGTCAAGAGGTGCACTGTGAAACATAAGCAGGGAGATAGAGGAGATAATATGCTTGAAAAGCTTGTTGCCCTTTATACGCAATGCCTCACTACTTCAAGTGTACCAGACAACTGGAAGAATACCAACACTGTACTGATTCCTGAGAAGAGAGCCATTCAAGTATTGTAGACATATAAGCCCGTTAGCTCGCTTTCAGTGTTGTATAAATTATTCACCAAGATATTTTCCATTAGAAATAGGGCAACACTTGACTTCAACGCAGTGAGCAGGCTGGCTTCAGGAAGGGATATTCTACAATGTATCACATTCATCTCATCAATCAGGTAATTGAGAAATCCGTACAGTACATTCAACCCCTCTACCTGGCTTTCATAGATTATGAAAAAGGATTGGATTGAGTAGAGATACGAGTAGTTAAATCAAGCAGAACAGCAGACATACGTGAACATGTTGGGAAATGTGTACAAAGATTCCACAGCTATCTTGGTTCTTCAGAAGTAGAAAGTTCCTTATCAAGAAAGAGGTCAGGCAAGGAGACACAATCTCTGCAATGTTAGTCGCAGCATCCTTAAAAGAAGTATTCAACTATTAGACTGGGAAGTCTTAGGAGTGAGGATCACCGGTGAATATCTTAGCAATCTTCGGTTTGAAGATGACATTGCCCTGTTCAACAACACTGGGAAGGAATTACAACAAATGACTGAGAACCTTAAGTGAGAAGGTGAAAGAGTGGGGTTGAAGATAAATATACAGAAGACAAAGATAATTTTGAAAGGCTTGGCAAGGGAACAAGAATTCAGGATCGCCGGCTAACCATTAAAGTCTGTGAAGGAGTACGTTTATCTAGGTCAATTATTCACAGGGGTCCCTGATCATGGGAATACAATTCACAGAAGAATAAAAATTGGTTGGAGTGCATACGGCAGGCATTACTAAATGCTGACTGGGAGCTTACTACTGTCGTTAAAAAGAAAATGGTACATTAATAGCATTCTACCGGTGCTGATTGATACATAGGGAAGAAACTTGGAGGTTAACAAAGAAATTCGATAAAAAATATTTGATCTTGCCGTTGAGTGCGCAAGTTGGCCGACGTTGAGGGGGACTTAGAGAAATGAAGGATTATTTACATTTTGTACAGGAATATAACAAATCAAATAACAGTAAAAAGTTGTCGACGGCCGGCCACAAATCGTACTCTGCGGCCCGCGGCAAGAAGATCGTCTCTGTCTTCTCGATATTGCTTTGACTTATAACCCCTTCAGTGCGTCGGTGTCACGTCATTTTCAGCCAGTCGTCGAGCCAATGCAGATGTCTTCATGTTCATTCAATCATCGAACCCGTCCAAGTGGGATCAGGTTCGACCAATGTGGACCCTACATAGGCTTTATTCTCCAATGGCTGCCTCCGTCCGGCATTGCCTCCCTGCCATGAAGGCTCTCAGCTGGAGGAGACGGGTCGTCCTGTAGGGAATGGGAGCTCGAGCCTGTTGCTGAATTAATTTGCAGTGAGTGTCGCACACATCGGGAATGACAGCGCGTTCTTCGCGGAGACAGAAAGCAAGGAGAGGAAAGATAGGGAAGTCAACAAGACGCGCGTCCTGTGTGCTACTCTACACGTTTGGTAACGGGAACGAGGGAAAAATGAAGAAAACAGGGGAAAAGTAGAAACTGCATTCACAGGAGGAATATAAATGGTCACTCACGCCAGTGTGCTTAAAAACTGCACTAGTGCAGGAACAGCTTTGTGCGCCAACGGCAGATGTGGCAACGGTCCTAGTATTTTTGACTCAGAAAGTGGTCTTGAGCCTAGCCGAAAAGAGAGGCGCTTGGCGTCGTAGCGAGCGTTATGTATAAACATTGCCAGTTTCCCTGACACTGTCGGTATTGCATGCGTCAGCCACTTTGTAGAATTTATATTTCGGTTAACAGCGAAGAGAAACATTAAATAATATTTTTGTTCTGAAACTATGCTGCCGTAAACTGCTGCGGGACTGTGTCCCTGAGACGACTACATGCTACATTCTTTAGCACGACATATCGAACTTAGTGCTTTCACTGACACACGCAATAATAGCAGTACATATAAACCAACACAACCCTAGCAATGCACACTTACTGATATACTACACTTAGCCCTTGCAGTGGGTTATGGAAAATAAAGGAGTGGCTATGTTAGTTTACGAGTTCGGGGAATGAAGCTATGATGGAATACCAACATGCTTGAACACATTTTTATGTGCTACGAATTATTCTTGGGGTTTCCTCCATGGTGCCATTCACAAAACCTAAAATCTTTCTGTTGAAAATGTCGATCCACAACGAAGAAATAGTAGGTCGAGTAAAACGAGGATGGTTAAGTTTGGCGTAAGCGCGTTATGAATGGCAGAGGGTCACAACACTGCGATCTAATGCCAGTGTGTCATCAGGTTGTGATAATTTCTGATGAGAGTCGATGCGTTTGGTCTACCGCCACACTTCCATGACTGATATATATATATATATATATATATATATATATATAATGCTGGGCATTTGAAAGAAAAGCACAATAATACTGGAAACACGTAAGACATTTTAAGGGCACAGACATTTTTGATGATTTGCAAGCGTGTCAATGAATACACATGATGCATACCAGTACACGCAGTGACACACACAGTCCAACAAAAAAGGTAAACACTAGCAGAAGAGTTTGTAAATAAGCATAGATGTTAAAGGTTTTGCACTCTATAGACGGCTAAAGTAGCTACGGATGAATACATCATGCATAAACACGTATAACAATCTGGTCTCTACACAAGACACATACGCGCGGTCGTGTCTACAGAATTGTGACAGTGGTGTCAGGCACGAAGCTTTATCTGAACCTAATATTTTTGCATTTATAAAGAAACGAAAAACGAAAAAAAGGAAGCTTTAAAATGATAGGTGCCGTTTTTTGTAGCCACAACGTTGGTCTTGAGGAAAGCATGTTTTCATAGTTTTTTATCTTTTGATTTTACGCGTATGAGCCTTCTAGCGCTTCTTGCATAACCAGTAAGTTTATTTTAGATCTTTGCTATTTCCCATGTTTTGTACAGTCGAGAAGCACTACAACGAAGTAACCTGCATGACGAAGGACTGGTTGCGTCCCAGCAGAATTTGTATCCGTTCACATATACTGGGAACACCTCTAAAAAGAAATCTACTGCAACGAATTTTCCTGTACCACGAATAACTTTAGGAGCGCCCGATCGCTGATTTGTTGTTTTACAACGAACGTCACATAGCAGTGGTCTCGTTGCCCTCTGCAAACGTCCCCAAAGTGCGCTCTGAGTTATCCCTAACGGCAGCACTGGTGGCGAACTTGATGAGTGTGCCAATATAAGTAGTAGTCCCATTATTGTTCCAGGAATAGCTCAACTCGTGCGCTACTTATTCTTAAGCCTTAGTAGGCGTGACGGCTGACGAATGCGTCGCAGTTGATGACGACGTCACGTAATCGTAATTGACGACCGACGACGTCTTCAAATCCAAGTTTAAGGCGGAAAGGAGGAGAATGTCAACGAACGAAACTGTGAAGAAAGCCCAATAAAACGAACAGAAAATTTTGGCGGCAGGGTAGGTGATAGAGGCGTTCGGCGATCTGCAGCTTTTAGTTTGCTTAGGTTCGGCGGGCTGCCGTGGACCACGCTGTGTACCTCGATGCAATAAGGTTGCCTGCAGTCACACACTGTACCAGACAGAGCGTGCACAAAAGAAATTGAGACTTATTTCACAATTTATATCTTGAAGTCAAAATTAAATAAAGGTTGTCTTTTGTCGAACATGCTTGGCTTGCTCTACTGTGAGCGAATACGGTGCGCGACCTTTACAAAGAAGCGACCGGCATAATGAAGAATTTTGTAAGGCCCTAGAACTTCGCTGTATGGCGTTTCAATGTAGGTTTACCGCACCTAAGTCTTCGAAAACACCCTTGCTGCATAAAAAAAATATCAAGTTGGAAATCTGAATTCAGTCAGCGTGCGGAAACATTTAGCGCGGATAGATTTATTGCTGTTGACTTTCACTCTATTTTTCGCGCTCTTTCCGCCATAACGAAAGTTTTCCAACGTCCTTCTGTGAGGGCTTTTTCTTTTGTCTTGTTGCATACTCCCCCACCTTCACATACGCCTGAGCCGATGGCCAGATTTTCCTCTCGCGGAGGCTGAACTTTAACGTAAAGTGAAAGACTCCCTTTCTGGTCAGCTGGGGTTCTGACGCGACGCGCATTCTCCCCTCCTACCGGAACAAACGCACCACAGTGCCTCACTTCCGTTTCCTGAGCGCCGCCATTGAAAGGGTCCCCTCACGCCTAGGCGAGCAGTAGGGGGCCCATCGGACAGAAAGTGTCGCCAACCGCAGGAATAGAGATGGTAGAGAGTGAGGAAGAGGTAGGCTCTAGGCGAGCAATGGGCGGGGCCTTAGTGTGAAGCGCACGTACGTGCATGATTGACAAAGTGAAAGACACAGCGAACTGCAAATATGAAGCAACAAAATCGCGTGAAAAATGCCACCCCGTCTCGCATAATGCCGACAGCCCTTTCCGGCGTCAACAGTCTCTGAATGCGCACGTCGGGGCACCAACGGAAAAGTGGATGAGAGATAGAAAAAAAAAGGGGGGGTGAAAGTGAGGAACCCTGGCCCATGAAGAACGCGGCATCACTTCAGTATTTGCGGACTACGTTGAGTGGCAGTTTTGGAAAGCCGATATGACAGCTCACAGCTCTGCATTTCTGCCCGCAGTTTCATAACGCGCTAAACGCTTGCCAGACTGATGCGAGTGTTCATGGCAGCCATGGTGATCCTATCGCTCCTCCAAGGCCAAGAAGCTGAAGCGCAATTCACTTCGGCGAACTTTCAGCAGTCTCTTGCGAAGCCCGATTTCTCGATTTATTATGTGGAAAAAAAAAAGCCTAAAACCTTCAATGTTATGTCACGTGAGGTTTCTTTGATTTCAATTTTGTTTATTTCTTATTTAAATGTGGACTCAGGAAACAGGGGAGGGAGAGAGAGCGAGCGAGCGAGCGAGAGAGAGAGAGAGAGAGAGAGATGATAGTTTATTACAGGAAAGGCGGAGAAGTCGGCTCTAGCTATTTCACAAGCCTCTAGCAGAGTAAAAAGAAAAGCACTTTAGCTCGCAGGGCGAAGCTACGAAGGCAAGGTTTAACTTTGCGTGGACGCTCCCCTGACTGCGTTCTAAGAGTATGCGGCGGCGACATGTTGGAGCAACAAAGCACGCGAGGCAAGAGTGCCCTTGCATGTATTATACATCTCAAAGCGCTCAAGGGCTCAGATCGCCGCGGCCATGTCTGAATTAGCTCTGAGAGCCTGCCAGTACACTTATTACGCGTCTAGGTGCTCCCAGTGTGACAGGAGATGGCGCCATTGCATGTATAATTAAGGAACACATACTAAGTATGCTGACAGTGGCCACCTTTCCACTCTTGATTTGCATCACAGCGATACAGTGTGTCTGCTTCACTGCGTAACTGTTTTGTACTGCAGCGAAGTTGACCTAAAAAAATGGCATTAAGAAACAATTATTTTTCGTTGTGCTTTCAATGCTTCGAAGCGATTGCCGAGGATTACGAAAGCGGAATCAGTGCAATTGCTGGTTCAGGCAGTGCCCGTCTCGTGGCTGCACTGCTCAATCTCGGGGCCAATATAGTTACAATGCTCGTCGCCATTGTGCTCGCCCTCCCCCCCCCCCCCCCCCCCCCCAGCAGCTGCCGATGTCTCTAAAGAGTGCAGGACGTATAAGAGGAAGCCTTGCGCCCCGTAGCTCGCAGGACCGTTCATTAAAGTTATTCCATCCATCCAAGAGGAAGCTTTAGTTCGCGCCCAACTCCGACGCGGCCTATTCAAATACATATAAAACACAAAAAGTTTTCTGAGATTACCCTGGACAGATTTTAATGAAATTTGTTGCATTTGAGAGAGAAAGTTAAATTCTAGTGACTGTTTGAAGCAGAATTTCGATTTAGGCTTGAATATTGTTAAAAAGATTTTAAAATATTCGACAGTTAAAAAAAATAGAAGTACGGTGTTTACAAATTCATAGCTCTGCATCAAGAACAAATACCGCGGTTCTGTAAACGGCATCCATTAGATCATTCAAAGCGGACAAATTGGATGTGCTATTTTACATCGTACGTGAGTTTGTTATGTTGCTTACAAGGGTTATGCAAAAGCTGTAGTATTTCCATATTACTAAACTTCTTGATATTCATGTGTTACATGCGAATTTTGGCCGCTTTAAATATACTATTAGATGCAATTCACAGAATTGTATTACCATTTTTTGTTGTTGTTGAATTACAGAGTTGTAAACCTGATAGTTTCGTTTTCCGAAAACTTTCGAATTTTGACAATATTTAATAAAAATTGACAACCTAACTCAAAAATTTGAAACCAACAGTCACTAGATATTAAGTTTTTCTTTTAATATGCAACAAATCTTGTCAAATTTGGAGCAGTGGTTGCCGAGAAAAACGAATTCTCCTTTTACATGTGTTTAGCTAGGAGCATCCGAGCTAAAGCTTCCTCTTAAGCTTGACTTTTATGAGTGGAACGCGATAAAGACCCGGTCCCTGACTGCTTCTCACGCTTCTCGGCAACTGCAGCTTCGGCGAGCGCTATGCACGAAGGCGAGCTTTCTTGTAGAAAAGCGGCCTCTTGCGTGGGCCGATGCCGGAGGTCGTGAACAACCGTGCCCATAAAATTACATCATTTTCAGGTTTCTGTTGTTGTTTCACACTTTTATTATTTAAGTCTGAGAGGATTTAGCATAAAAGGCACGCGCTATCGTGGTTTTGTTTCATGACATCTGCTTGTGGGCTGTCACTATAAAGCTGCTGAGGAATAAGTTTGCCAGCAATTTAAGATGAGCAACTTTAGTTACATAATGGTGGGGAAATATAACCCCCCATATACCGAATGTCATATAGCGAGGCGTGGCATATACATAGACAAAAATATATATGAAAATTTTCGCTCACGGACAACGCCGACGCTAGACGCCGACACCGACGTCGGATTTTCTGCGACACGGTACCCTTAATTAACGCTATCGCATTGATCCAGTCAGCGCTTGTAGCTTCAAGTTCCGCTCAGACCACTCTGGGCACCTGCTTGTAGTGTACTGACAGCTGCACAGTAAGGACGCTACATAGTGTTTGTGCACAAAACGTCCACGGCGGCAGTAGAAGGGGAACGCAGCCGTGGCTCCGCTACAGACCCGATTGAGCGGAACGTGAAGATGTCTACTTGGCCTCGTCGTTTTCGCAGCCAAACACAGCGCGCCTCTGTCGTGTCTCTGGAGACCTTCTAACTCTCCGCGCGCAGGGCGCACTGTGCGCCGTCTATACCATGAACGGGTCATGGCAACGGCACGAATGTGCCCCGAGTGTCCGTATGATTTCTACTGTAAGGAAAGGCCATGCAAGAGAAACAGTACTGAACAATGAGCCCCTACGTGATAATTCAGCCCAACAAATTTACTTGAATGCTGTCAGCGACTTATGCCCATTCTCGCGCAGTGAAGGTGTCACGCCGGCGGCACTGTTGCTGTCAAGGGCTCACTGGAAGAGGTATTTCGGATATAGTGCACTGAGGCGTCGTTCGTCTCTACGAGAACGGGCTCCACAGATAGTTAAAAAAATTGGGTTATACCTAGCGCCCTTTATACCAAAGTAGAGACCTTGGCTAGTTTACATTCCAACACGAGGGGAAGCTGCAATTGTTCGGGGCAACCACAGACCAAACCACACTCAATCTCTTGAAGGCATGCGCCCCCTTGTGATTTCATCGAGAGATGCAGGCGACACTGTGAAGCTTAAGCTTTCTTGATCAATTTGCTGTTTGCGACATTCATGACGACAAATACGAGCTGCCATAGTGGCACACTGTTTAACATAGCAGTCGGCTGCTGAAGTCAGATCTTAGCTTGGATCCTCGCAAAGCGCCCGTGTTCTAGCATGCGCCGGGCTATTCATGGTGTTGTCCCTTTAATTTGGTCCTGCAAAAAATGTACTGATGATTACGATACTCGGGATTGCGAAATTTGAGCGTATCGCGTTTGACAGCGGCCGCCAGAGACCTCCGCCCGCTCAACCAGCGCGCACTGCAGACGACATGAAAGCCGGTGGGGTGGCTTTCGCTTCGCCACCGTATCGTTCGCGCCGCGCTCGCAGCACTAGTTTTTAACGAGCGCTGTTATCAAGGGTTGATTGAGAGTAAGAGACGGGAACCAGTTGTGTAGGAAGGAGGTTTCTCGCATTCTTTTAAATCCTCCAGGACACGGATTTGGCTTCCACGTGGTGATCTTAGGAGCAACTATTTGTAGTTGTGAGGTCTGTGCCTGATTTATGTGACTTATTTATTTTAAGTGTCGCTATGGTGGAGCAATATCCGGCAGTAACTGCAAGGCTAATCCCACCAGTAGCCTACAACCTCTCAACTCAACTCAACGTGCTTACCGCGCCCTCTTGATCCTCGGTGCAAGGGAGCGTCGGCGCGCGCCGACGGTGGCAGTGCCGCGATAGCGGAGCGCAGCCGCTCCTTGGCCGTTCATGGCAGCCTAATTTTTTTGACCTGGACTGTATGTAACTAGGGATTTTTCAAGCGTGCGTTCATTTAATTTTCTTCTTCTAGTATAACGCACGAAGAAAAACGAGTGAAGAGTCAAAGAGGAAAGTGCACCGTGAATACTCGGAAACAGCGATGTAATATGTAGTCCTTTAGGCTTCACTGTCCTTACTTCATGACGGGCACCTGTAACGGCAAAATTAGTGTTGGTGATAGCATACCACCAAATAAGTTACGTGCTATTCCATGAAGTAGTAAAGGCAAGGTGCAGAAGATCAGGACTCAAGAAGAAGAACACAAACGACAGGACCGGCGCCGTTGTTAAACCGGACCGGACCGGCGCCGCGTTTGTGTTCTTCTTCTTGAGTCCTGGTCTTCTGCGCCTTGCCTTTACTACTTCAAGTATGAACCAACTATCCCAAGCAAGAGAGAGAGAGAGAGAAAATAATGCAGAGAAAGGCAGGGAGGTTAACCAGAGGTAGTTCCGGTTGGCTACCCTGCGCAGGGGGAAGGGTTAAGAGGGATAAAAAGAGAAAGAGAGTGGAAGGGGGAGATAGAAAGAAAGGGAGACAAGCACGAACAAAGCGCGTACACTACAGAACGGTAGGGGGCGGCATTCTTAGAGTCTGTCGTGAAGCCCCGTAGACCGCAAGAACGTTAATAGCGCGAATAAGGCCTTCAACGCGGATGCCAAGCAAGAGTTTTACTCATGCTATTCCAGGTTTTCCGTCTTGCATTTTTGGGACCTTTGAGTACGTGTTTACTGCCCAACAAGGTACAATCACTTAGGTTAACCGATTTGTAATACGTAAAACGCAAGCAAATGAAAGAAAACCTCAACGACACTGCAAAATGCCACTGCTCGCGAAGCACATCGACGTCATATTACAGAATATATTCGCTGCATTTAACAGCTCACAGCTGACTATATTTCCGGGCATTTCGCTGAGAACGGAGTCTTACGATGATTGTTCACAAGCCTTCGCGTCATGATAATCATGATAATGCAGTGGGATCATGCATCAATGAGCCTACTTTCGCCCAACCGAGGCAACGTTCGTTCAATCGCAGCGAGCAAGGCGAAGGGGTATAGCTGCCCCCTTGCGCGTATAGAAAGGATCAATTTGCTCAGCATGATTGTAAATGAGACGTTTTCGTTAAGCCATTCTTCCTGTCTCGCACTGGCAATTTTCGAGAAACAAGCCGATATATGGTCTCGCACCCTTGCCCCCGCTACAAGCGCCAGCGCGCCCGGTATATACCTACGTTCCCGCTGCCGGGTCAGACGCAGGGTCTCCGTTCGCTTCGTCGTCCGAGCGCGACCCTGCCATGTCGGCCACGGGTCGGGAATCACGACCGGATATTGGAAACGCTCGCTGGCGGCATAATGCGCCGATGATCAGATGAGATAGCCAGCTTCGAGCCGGGACGTGTACAGCCCGAAAAGCAGTGACCGAGTCGGCGAAGCTGCCTGACTGCGTAAGCTGGTGGTAAAGCGAAGGCCTCCACTCGATTTCTCCCGCGTTTGTCGCGAGGAGGGTTCTGTGATCACTTACGCATAGAGCGGAAGTACGATGGTATCCACTGGACGCTGCTCTGCGCCGGTTCATCGGGCCGATGAATTTCTTTATTCGCATTTCTGCAATGCGCTCGGGTGGCCTGCGTATGTACCAGAACTTATGGTTCTATCAATTGCCGCACGGAGGACACTGCTGGGAATACCACCGTGTACTGGAAGAACCGCGCATGTTTGCGAAAGGTGCCCTGCTGTCTGAATGCTCTTACTTCGCCTAATCTTATCGTGTAATCATTGAACAATTTATTGTTCGTTCAGAAGCCGGTGACATAAGTGTTACCAATATTTTCGATTTTGTCAAAATCAATCAATCAATCAATCAATCAATCAATCAATCAGTCAACGCAAGACTGGTCCACAATGTGGTTCCGAGCTCGCATGGTAAAAGAACCACGCAGAGCGTAGTACAACCTGATAGAAGACAAGAGAACCGCGCGATACTTTCAAAATGAATACGATGCACGAAATCAAGGAAACAATGGAATATGCCACATGTGCCTTTCCTTACATGCTAATTTATTTTATACATCGTTTTTATTGCGTCATGTTAGACCACCGCATCCTGCTCTTGAGATATTCAGTGCCGTTCGGACGAACAGATGAACAGGACTTCCCCATCGAAAATAATGCATCATGCAAGCTGCGTAAAGACAGAATAGGACTGTGACCTTCAAAAGAATAAGCAGTCGGCATAAATAGGCTTCCGCAAGCAATGAAACTCGAGCTTGGGTCATCAAGCCTGCCGAGACTGTAGCACTTCTCCCTCTGCACGCGGACGGTGAAACGCCCATACCAGTGCTCCTTCACCGCGCACAACCGCGCAGCCCCTTCTCGCCCCCTCGCGCTTCCCCTCGTAAGTCCCGCTCCTCGAGAAAGTTGGTAATGCGATCAATACGAGAGCCGGTGGGTCGTGAAAGTCGTGCCTCTCTGGTGCGCCCTTTGCCTTCATTAGTGGAGCACACTTTGGCTCTGCCGCCGCGGCTGGTCAGCGGTGGCTGGGCGCGGCAACGGTGACTAGTATATGTGTCACGCGTCGTACCCCGAAGCGCTACAAACCCAACGGGAACAATTTACTAGTTCGACAAGGTACACACACGTAAGTGTCGTGGAGACCAATTTACTCCGAACGTAGCGTCCTTAGCATTCTTCCTGTGGTATATCTGTAACACCTATCTAACCGCTGTCGACTGCACAGGCGTACACTAACGTTAGAAAGTTATGCTTCCACAACTCAGCGAACTAATAATATATATATATATATATATATATATATATATATATATATATATATATATATATATATATATATATATATATATATATATATATATATATATATATTATATTTCCGATGGCTACCTTTGGTTTCAAACCCGGTTCCTCCACCTTACAGCAGACGAAAAAACTCATCGCTGTAATTCGCTGCGCGACTCTCATTCAACACGTTTTAATGCTGAATAAAACTTCTGCTTGCTCTAAGCGCCACCTTGTTGACTGAGAGAAATTCCTGCGCGTCTCCCGTCGTCCCTCGTCCACACTATTGAATTTATTGAATTGGATTTATTGATAGGAAAGACAGAGAGGTCGACCTGAGCTAGTGCGCTCTAGTCTGCTACTCTGCACTGGGCAAGAGGGAAGGGGAGTGAAAGTACCGACTTTAATATGTAAACAAATAGACCTGGACATTGCATACAATATGTGTCTTGTACCTAGCACCGTTCTCCAAAACTAAGAATGATTTGTTTACATCGAGAAACATCAGGAATGTGCTCTGCATAATCTGTTATATGTGGAAAATGCCGCACGCCGAGAAAGAGAAAGAAAGATGGTGGTGGTGGTGGTGAATTCCTGCAAGAGGCGGGTTTACCCTGGCGATCAAGGCCGGCAATTGCTGCGCCCGAGCGTATCTTACAATACCGCTGAAGGGTTTCACCATATGTCTGTCAAACCAGTCTTTCTTAAGAATTCGATAAGGAGACGCGCGGCTTCTTTGAGGGCTATAACTGATCCCTCAGGAAATATAAGGTGTTGCAGGCACACATGCGGAAAGTCCTTTTTTGTAGATTCTTCAGGAGAGCGTCCCTTTCCTCCTGGAATTTCTGGCAGGACCACAAAAAGTGCCCAGTGTCTCCTGTCTCGCTGCATGCCGTACAGTTCGGAGAATTGATTTGCCCTGTCTTAAATAACCAGGCCGGTGTATTAGCAGATCCCGTCCTTATTCGATATAGAAGTGAGGCTTCCTCTCGGTGAAATCTCTTGGTTACGCAGGGCATATGTGGTGGAACCCAAAGCGATCCAAAGTGATTTCGAATGTCAGATTTTTGTACTTGATTACTCTTTGGAGCCTTGATTTTGGGATGATGATGGAGCGCTGCGTATGCATACGCATCAGCTTTTTCGTTGACAGAAATACCAATGTGGGAGGGAATCCACTGAAACTTTACTGTGAAGCCTTTGTTGTTGAGTTCTTTCACGATGGCTAGTGATTTGCGTTGGAACTTGAGGGATGGCAGACCACGGTACAGTTGCTGTAACGCGGTCTTTGAGTCCGTAAGGACAACCACCTTCTGAGGAGGCAAAGTTTAGTTTGCGCTGAGCAGAAGCTATTGCTACGCCTTCCACACTTGTCGACGAGGCTATACAGTCCAGACTGCCAGACCACGTATAACTTAGAGAGGGAATATAGAATGGAGCTGCGCAGCGGTCTTCGTCTGCTTTGACAGAGCCATCTTTGTATACTTGTAGGTGATTCGAGTAAGTCGTGTTCCAATGTTCCAGGACTATTGACTTGGCTTCTGCAGATGGAATGCAGCTTTTTGACTGCAATCGTGGTACACCTAAATTGCATGTGATATCCTCGACTGTCCAGGGTGGTTCTATCCTTTCCCTCTGCCTTGAGCAGCGCAATCCTAAGACGCGAAGCGTATTCAGTGCTGAACAAAAATGTAAGCGCGGTCTGTTACCTATGCCTCGTAAGAGGGCTCTACCGGACGTAGACTCACGCAATCGTAGTAGCTGGATCATGAGAGACTGGGAAGCCTGAAGTCGCAGAGGGCGTGACTCAGCTTCGTAGAGCACTTTCTTGTTTGACGCTGACTGAGGGACTCCAAGGCAAAGTCGAATACATATTCTTCTAAGCGCTTGTATTGGCTATCTGAGGCTGACATCAGAGGCAGCTAATACAAGATCCTACTGGTAACTAACGCTATATGTAGCCGTAGCATCGACGTCGGGTGGTTGCACCAGCGTATGCCAGCGACTCGCTTGAGCACATGTAGCCTGGGTGACGATGACGCCACGACGTGGTCAACACCATGGTGCCAGAGTAGCCTGTGGTCTAAGGTAACGCCAAGAAATCGGACGTCGGTGATTTTTCGAATCTGGTACAGTCCAAATTCAGCGTCAATCGTGTAGATTTGTAATGTAATGCTGGCTCGCAATCTTCGAGCATTCAAAATTACGCTGTAGCATGGTGCGCGTGGTTTTCAAGATAGGATGAAGCCGCGTGAGCCTAATTGCTTACGTGAAAGGTAAGAGCGTTGTTTCCAATGATGCTAAGCAGAGCGAGCCGCGCGAATCTAGCAGGTAAAGGTTATCGGTCACATACAAAATTCCAATCATCAGAGCGCAACCATCCAGATAGCTGCGTGTAAGCAATTACTGAATAAAAAAACTGTGCATAAATCACCAACGTTAACTTCAACGTAAGCGAATAGCCAGAACGAACGAGTGATCAAGAGAACGTACGAATGAACAAGCGACGGAACCCCTAACGAAAGACTGCGTGCGCGAACGAACAAATGAACGAACGTACGAACGAGTGAGCAATCATCCTCATCTCATCACCGGTCAATAAACCCACACATGCTACCTGAAGGCATCAATGTTGCCGGTTTATAAATGATACGAGGTTGAAGAAAGTCACACGAGAAACAATAGTTAACACACAGTTAGGTAAAATAAGGGATGAAAAAAATGGAAATGTAAAGCTCGAGGTGTTACGTCAATATTGTGAACTCTAAGAACTACCTTTCAAATACATATAACGCCACCAAAATACAAGCTTAAGCAAACCCTGATATATAGAACAAGCAACACGTAATGTCTGAGCAAGGACAGGACACAAAAAAAGATATACAATGACACGTGCTATTAATTCCGCATGTTCACTTCCGCATATTAGGATCACACGGTCTAAACAAGGATTACTTTTTTCTTGCTGTTATCGTTTGCGGCCACTGCAACGATGGCCTTTACCAGCTATCTCCAACTGGATATGCTTGCATTACAAGGTGCTACCTGTATATAATCTAATGCGCGTAAGCGCACGTTACGGTTATGTGGTGTGGCCTATGTTTCTCTGTTGAGTAGTTCGAATAAGGTGTGGATGATCTTGATCATCTTCTTCATCATCATCTTTACCACCTAATTTTATGCCGCCATCAGTTGTGTTGTCTCTCCCCTGGAACTCCTTCAGTCATTCAGTTGCCATAACAGATAATTTGTTATCTGCTCTAAGTCTTACACTAACTTCTCAATCCCACTTCTTTTTTCGTAATCTCAACTAGAGAATCAGAAAACCTACGCTGCCATTATGCTGTCTATGTCTTAATGTTACAACCATGATTTGTCATTCCATCCATCGTTGCGCCATCCTAATAGTTTCGACTCAAGTTTCTTGTTGTCGCTTTTGCACATTTGAAACACTCAACAGTCGCCTCAGAGAAAGCACGATGCTCAGACGCCGGGCTCAGCGCGCGCCAGCACGGGTTGGCTTTAAGAATTGTGGCGTTCGTTCTTTGAAGCATAGGAACCACGTGAAACCCTGCGACCATTGTCGAGTGCCTAACTACGAATTCACGGACAGTTCATTTCTACCTTTCTTGGTCATTTTCCTTCGTATACTTTCCACCAGTTCTCCTTCTCCGAGCGTAGTAGTGTGTGCAGAGTGTAAGGCCACCGTGAAGTGTAAGTGTTTGTGGCGTGATTGATGATTGGCGTCAATCCCTCTCAGTGGAACGCATCAGCCAATAAGTACGCTGTACGAAATCAGATTTAAAAGGACACTAAAGTGAATTATTTGAGTTGTACGTATGAAGAAAACACTCTTCTACAATACCAGAAAAGCCACCTTTGCTTTAAGAGGCTTGGTCACAAAAAAAAGAAGAAGAAAATGGACGCAATATTGAAAGAGGCATGGCGTCGCTGCATTCAAGTTCCTGTACCATTTCGGCATGACTTCATGAATATTGATGGCGTCTATTCAAGCCTAATTAATTTTTTCATTGGTCAAGATATATATAGAGAGAGAGAGAAAGAGAGAGACACAAAAAGGAAAGAAAGGCAGGGAGCTTAGCCAGTGTAAGTACCTGCTGGCTACCCTGTGCTGGGGAGAGGGGTAAAGGAAATAAAAGGAGAAAGAAGAGAGAAAAAGAAAACCGAGAAAAATTCACGCACTAACGCGATAGACTACACTGCATTCTAAATGAGCCAAATACTGAACTTAGCAAGTTTCAAGAACCGCTGTCGCAAGAGGCACAGCGACCCAACTACGAAAATATACCTCGAAATCCATGACGTGACTGTGACAAACCGGCGATACAGTTCTCGCGTGAAGTCCAAAATATTGCACTTTGGCCTTCAGTTTATTTTACTGATAATCAAATTATAACTGCAAAATTAAGGGGAATTTTTATTCGGGAATGCTTGATCAAGTTCCAATTATTTATTGTTTTTCGTTTAGTTTCCTTTAACGTCCACGCGCATTCAGAGGTTCCAAAGGAGTTTAATGCAAAAGCTATTTTGCTTTTAAGATATCGGCAATGTGGGCCTTACCCTCGTATTCAGAAATGCATCTTAACTTGAAGCTCATGCTTGACTTGATATAAATGACATCTGGTGTGAACGCGCCAAAGACGCTCATTGCGCTTCTTTTGGTGTGTTTACAACAGGCGTCATTTAAATCAAGTCAAGCATGGGCTTCAAGTTAAGATGCATTTTTGAATACGGGGGTTAGTGTTGTCGCTTCATGGACATTCTATATACACAATATCGTTTTGCGCGAACTTCAGGTGTATGTTAAGAGAAGGGGGTGTGCGTTAGTGGTATGTCTCATCGTTGTGGCCAGAGCACTGCAGCGAGTGTTCAACTGACAGGAGAAAAGGTGCGAAGAGAACGAATAAAAAAAGCGTGAGAGCTGGAAGCACGGCGAACAAAAAAGTGGCGTCTCCCCTTCAACCCTGCCGTATTTAAGACTTCTTGCAAGATACTCATAACGACTGTCGGCATCTTATTATTATTATTATTTCGCATGAAAGGCCTTAATTAGCTCGCAGTGGCGTGTTCTGCTAAATATTATAACGACTAGCACAGCCTCTTCCTGCCATTGCAACACCAGTCGTTTCGTTCATGTTTCATGCCTTTCTTCATGAAACGCGTTCGCCAAAAGTCGAGACAGCAGACTCGCTAAAGGGAACTGACGCGTATTTTAGGCAGGAATCAGAACGAAACCGATGAGAATGGTCCATGCAATTGGCGTAAGAGATGACTGCGCCCCTTACGCTAAGCTTCGCAAAATGGCCAGCTTAGGAAAGTCGTTGGAACCGCTCGCGTCCTGCGCAGTGCATGGGTAAATTATGCGGCCTCAATGAGATACAAACGGCATTTCTCACTCCTCCCTAACGACCTATCGCGGGCCGAGGGAAATTCCACCCTCCTTCGTAGCGCACGAGGAAGGGTGGAAAGAGGAAGAGAGGTCGTTCTCGGCAGAAAACGACAGTGACCATCAACACTGCAGCTAGCCGTGGAATCTTTTTTTTTTTATTCTTCCTCTAAAGGAAACAGATGCTCTCGTGAAAGGCGCACACCCGTAAGTATACAGGCGTGAAACAACGGCCTCTTATTCAGTTTATTCCACAGCCCAAGAACAGAAGAAACAGAAAGTTGACAGCTGCCACTGGAAAGAGGGATATGGAGAAGAAAAAAAGAGAAAAGAACGACGTTAGATATCACGTAATTGCAGACCGCAGTTAGCGGAGAGAGATTGAAGCCCATAAGAGAAATGAGCTGAATAGGAAGAACGCACCGAGATGAGGGTGAACGCCAGAAGAGCAGCACAAGAGAAAATAAAAGAAAAAGGACAAGGCCTTTTAAGAACAGCGCCGGAATGTTTAACTTCTATCAGCAAAAGCGCTCAAAGCAGGCCATCCTGAAGCTAAGGGGGCAAACATCGTTGCCGGCTAGAGCCGTTGCACCATAGATGCATTTATACGCCGCCAGTAAAGTGAGCTGCTGAGAAGGACCACGTAGCCGGGTAGAAAGCATTGCAAGAATGAGCTCGGCGTGTAAGCGAGGCCTGTAGGAGAAGAAGGGAAGCCAAGGAAGGCTATGATGCCCTGATGCTTAAAGTAAATAACCGGGAATATAATTATTGGGATATGCAAACGAAGCCGGGTCGGGACACTTAACGTTAATGAAGACGATATGGCGCTGTAGCTAATGGAAGCGAGTTTTAAAGCGATTTCCGGAGGGCAAACGCGAGGATAGGGTGCAAGTGCGTGCGAAGCAATCGTGGGGGAAGGCAACATTGGTCCTATTATCTGGGGCGCGCCATTCGTTTTCATTTGGAGCGCAGAGCTTTGTCGCACACGGCAGATTTACAAGAGTCCCGCATTGCACGCTGCTGCGGCCGCGACCCGCCCGTCACGGGTGCTATAGGGTAGAGAAATGGCCTACACTTGCTGCGACAATGAAAGTTAGGCAGAAGCTGGCTGGGAAACGCCAAGCAGAGCGGTTTCCACAAATGGCTTGCGGAATCCTGCAACAACGACAAGAAAGCCAAAAGGGTAAAGGCAAATCTCATTCCGAGGACCAAGGCATGGTCTTGCGCTGCCCAGTGTCCCTCAGAAACAAGAAAATATTTTAGCGTCCCAGTTTAACCTTCGTTTAACCCATGGACGCTTTTAGAACTCCGTACTCTCTTCCCGTCAGGACCAGCGCAGTGTTTTTTCATCACTTAAGGAACGTTTAGACGAGATGGGCCGCCTGCGTTCTTTCTTCTTGAAAAGTCAATTCCGCAGAAGCCCGCAGAACTGTCTTTAATCTTGTGCCTTGTTAGCGTTGTTGTTAGCGTATACAGCAGACAAAAGCTAATCGTGCCCCAGACGCTTAAAGCTTGCTTTTAGTACTTGGTGAACAGTTACGCCTAAATGTCCAGCATGAGCGACGAACTGTGCGCGAAAGTGCAAAATTGATTATATGTTTCATAGAAGCAGACCAGCAGAGCCAGCTGCCGGCATGCAAATTGCTATCCGCTTTTATAGAGCAGTGCGGATGTTCAATGCTGTTTACTCATGAAGAGGTGCTTATTGTGTGGTGAACTGTAACAGGCATCCAGTGCTTGCCTCCTAGTTAAATGTAAACAACAAGAGGTCTGGTTTCTTACGTATTTACCCTATTTAAAGAGAGTAACTTTCGGCGCATACTTGCTTTCAATACTTGTAAATCGCTAGGCCATTCCCATGCATTCTTTTTTTTGTTGTTGTTGTTGTGGGGCTTTGGTGCAAACTGGTACTAAGGACATCAGCCCTCACGTAACCGTAGCATTAGAACGACCATAATGTTTTCTGATTAGGAAACTAAGGGCGGATGTTCTTGCTCATCAGTTTTAACGACTCCATAAGAGGAAACAAAATAGAAAGGAAAGAAAAGGTGAGTTGGAGCAAGAACAGGCTGTTTTATATAGCTTTGCGAAAATTATAACAACCAAATGGGCTAATGATAATC
This sequence comes from Dermacentor variabilis, assembly GCF_050947875.1. Lineage (NCBI taxonomy): Eukaryota > Metazoa > Arthropoda > Arachnida > Ixodida > Ixodidae > Dermacentor > Dermacentor variabilis. Next base: position 96,068,573 of record NC_134572.1, on the reverse strand, counting down.
GTCTTTTTTGTGAAAGCACGTGGTTAGCAGCTGCTTAGTGCCTTAATTCCATGCCATTTTTATAATGCTCCCACCAGTCAAGACATTAGCAGTGAACAAAGACCGAGTATTTAACGCGCTCTCCGCTCGTATCTGGCAGGTTTTGTTCTTCATGCGCCCGAAAGAAGCTTGAGCGAAACGACCATCATCTGAACTTCCGTCTGGCCAAAAGCAGAAATTTGTCTTAATACCGTAAATGGAAATCAAAGTCATGCAATCGGACAGTTAACTGTCTGCTAACTAAGCTTTATTTATTCTGTGGTACATTTGTCGAATATTTTCGTTGCTTGCATGTTCGCATAACATTCTGTGGTCCTCTTGTTCAAGCTGGGAGCGGACGTCATTGGGCTCGAACTTAGATACAGCCGAAATAGCGAGATTTCCTGGGTTCTGAGTTTAACTACAGAATGTGAATTAACGCCTCGAATCGGCCCATTGGGTAATGAGAGACGCCGTACGAATACGTTTTTCCTGCCTAAGGGCATTACTATGCACGCCAAACGTTGTGTTAAAGCAGTTGTGCGTCACACCCCCTTCGGTATTATTGATTGCTGTTTTATTCATTTCTGGGCCCATCAACATTCTAATTGCTGTTACCCGACTTCGCATTTTCTGCACTTAGTCTATGACAGCGACTTCACGCTCTAAAGTGTCTTATATGACATATCGGGCACTATACCATAAAGACTTTAACTGAAGTGCTGTCCGTACACGTATCTACACCTTCTTTCTCCCTTCTTTCTCTTCCCCTTCTCCCTTCCCCCAGTGTAGGGTAGCCAACCAGACTATTGACTGGTTAACATCCCTGCCTTCCTGTATTCTTCTCTCTCTCTCTCTCTCTCTCTATACCATAAAGCTATTCTAAACTTTTCTATTCCAATTCTGCATTCAGCCCTCCACAATTAGTAAAAAAATTTAAAGCCACCACTTAATGCGCCTGTCTGTCACGCGACGTCACCAAAACCGCGAAAACGCCTAATCTGATATGACAGGTGTACACTGATTATGCATGATTAGACCGAATGAAAGAAAAAAATGTTCTGATTCGATGTATTTTTAGCCATTAGCGAAAAAAGGCGTCAATTCACCAATTGCAACTTGTCAAACTTTTTCGGGCTGAGCCCAATTTACCTGTCTGTCACGCGACGCCACAAAACCGCGAAAAGTCACCTCGTCGAAGTGACGCGTACGCGTTAAAGACGCATTATTATTCCGAACAAAACTGGAATTTTTTTCTGAATAGCCGCATACTGCCCCGTTCGGAAAGGAATAGAAGTTGGCTGCCCGCAGATCACTGTGCCACAAGTTGCTCGGAACTGCCGGGTAGCATGAATTTATTTGCGTATAATAAAAGATTTTGCGTGGCAGTATAACCTCATCGAAACCTTTCGACACGTATACGACATTGCTCTGCCAACTCTACTTCGCTGAGGATCCGTTTTAGCGGTATTTTTAAGGTTGCGCTGCATGGCTCCGGGATTTCCGACCACCCACCGCAAGCTAAGTAAGGAAGCGGACCAATCGCAGACGCCGGCACCCTGCTCCTCATACGATTATTTAATTTCACTGTGCCGGCTCGGACCCATCAAAACTCTCTCCACTTGAGCGTGCTCCTCTCGTCTTCTCAGCCAAATAGATAAGAAAAACAGTTCTATGTAGGCAGTGTCATTCACCTTGAAAGCAAAATAATGTGGCATCCTACAAACGAGATGCGCGTTTGAGTGGGTTTTTCAAACAACGGTGAGGATTACCGCCCGATGCTTGCTTTGGAGGTTACTTAAATTTGACGTCAGGAGATCGGAATTAAAACGGATTGGAATAGTTTTACGTTATAGGCCCACGTTGTGTTTTACACTTATTGTATGTGAGTTGGCTTTCCATTCTAATGTGTAGCTCTTCTACATTTGTGTGAGGTGACTATATGTTCAAATTTGTTCTTGATATGAATTGTGTGGTAAACTGCTTCAATGCACTTACGACACATGACTGACTTTTTCGTTGTTGCCATTCTTTTGTCAATTGTAGGCTTGTTATGTGATATTTAGTATACAGGTTACTTGTTCCATGAAAAGAAGGAGTAGCCGGCGTTTTATAAAGACACCAACATCTACTAAATAGCATATATTAAATAAAAGGGCAAAAGGATCCTACACCCTTTGTGTCAGAAGTGCACACCCTTTCTGAAATGGTGCATGCCCATTCTGGAGAGAGAGCGTAAACTTTATTTTCAAATGAATGAGATTCGAGTCCGGCGTCTTTTTAGTGGGTCTGGGCCCCCGCCGCGGACGCGGTTCCGAGGCCTTGTCTCGAAGCGGCTTCCTCGGCTCACTGGACGGCCCAGAGTTATGCTCTCAGGTTCGAGCTGAGCAGTGCGGTCTTCCCGCGCGAGCGGAGACTGGCGGTGGAAGAGACGGAGGGTCGGGACTGCCCGACTTGTTTGCTAAGTCCTGACACTCCCGTAACATGTGATTAAGTTTGGCAACCTCGCTCCACGACTTGCGTCTCTTTGTAGTGTACACGTCTGGATACATGGCGTGCATGAATCTGGGGTTTCTGTAAGAATCCGTTTGTAATTGTCTGAAATGTACTGCTTGCGTCCTGTCTAACCTAGCGTGAGGGAATGGGTATACGCACCTTTGTAACTGCTAGTGTGTCGTCATGTCGTGGAACCTGGTCATACAATCCTCCCACGCCCAGACGTTTGCAGCACTCCGCGGGGGCTCTTCCTCCGATGATGCTAGGTGAGTAAGGCCTCGAGCAACGCGGTGAGCCGCTTCGTTGGGGGTGCTCAATCTAGCGTGTGCCGGTATCCATAGCAAATGCCTTCGTTTATGGAAGTCGGCCTCTCGCTGGTGTATGGGATGTCGCTGGAATATGTGATATGCCTCTTGCGAGATGCGCCCATTGGCAAAATTGCGAATTTCCGTTTGCGAACTGCAGATCATGTATGTAGCTTTGGTTTGTGTGAGGGCCAGTGTAATGGCTGATTAACCAATAGCAGGCCTACACCCAATGGTACACACCAAATGGCTAAATCATAAAAAAATAAAGTAAAGCAAAGCAGCTGCTCAAGTATTGTGCTACTCTAATAATAGGTTGGTGTGCTTTAGAGATGCCAATGAGCCGACATTGTGTGCTCAGGTTTTATGTAGGACTTTTTTTTTATTACAATGAACCGATGTGCACTCTCTCGCACTACTTTAGTGGTCAGAATGCAGGGTTTATAATAGCCAGTTTGATGGTACTTGCGTTCAAAGCATATATAACCGTCTTACATTCCAGATGTTTCTCCTAACTAAAACCAAAGTTAAGAAAGAAGAGCGGTGTGCCTAAGACGAATGAGACCAATAGCAAATTGTTTGTAGTCGGCTTGAAGTTAAAATACTTCTTGAAGTGCGATGATAGCTAATTGTTTATGTTATATTATGCAACATATGAAATATTCGTTTTAGGGCCTACACTCTAAGAACAGTTTACACCCTTTGGCTTGCCCATTCTGCCACACAAAAATAATCGTCATCTACCTTGATGCGTTTCCTTTCTTTATCGCTGCGAGCACAGAACTTTCCAGTAACGAATGGCACGCGCGTTATCAGCATAGAACAGTTTACACCCTTTGGAGTGCCCCTTCTGATAACGCGCGTGCCGTTCGTCACTGGAAAGTTCCCGGCTTGCATCGATAAAGAAAGGAAACGCATCAAGGCAGATGACGATTATCTTTGTGTGGCAGAAGGGGCAAGCCAAAGGGTGTAAACTGTTCTTAGAGTGCAGGACTTGCATCAAAAGTTGTGGAGCGGGCCCAGGAACATCCAATGAAGTTGTTTCCAAGACCTTAACTTTGATACAGTTCTTTTTTCCGGGCTATGAAATAAGCACGCAAAAAATGAAAGGCAAGATGACGTCACTGCGCACTTGCCCATCTGAATAGCAGCGCACTCAATCGTGTCTCGAGAGGACCACGCCGGCATGCCAGCTGCAAGAAAAATAAGGCGATCGGTCACGGCGCCCAGCGTACCTCCCCAGCGTCGTTGTGAAAATCTAAAATCCTCAGATCGGCTTTTGCCAAGTAGCGACAAGTTTCTCCTCTCCTACCACGCTTTCACCTTGCGGCTCGCGTCGGCCGCCATATTCTTCCTAACGTAACCCGTCGGCACGGTTGTACGCGGTGTATGCGCATGAACGGCATGTATTTGCAGTCACGGTTTTGCTCTGAGAGGTAGTAAAAAAACGTGCCAAATGAGTTAGCTACTGACAAGAAGGGTAGTGTGCCAGCAACGCGTTCCAGCTGTTATTTACGTGCTGTTTTGTCGTAGACGGTGCGAGCGGTGAAACTGCGTAGTAGTAGTGGGGCTGCCTAGTTCGCGAGAGAACAGTGCACGCGCGCATCTTTCTACGTGCAGAGTGTTATTGCAGATGTTTCGATCAGTCGCTCGTACGTAGTACATTTCATAACTGCGCCTGCAGCTTTGTATGTGAAGTGTGTTATCGCAGATGTTTGCAACAGTCACTCGCCCGTGGTACAATTCAGAACTGTGCCTAAACACTCACGTGCAAGCGGTGCAAGCTTATCGCCCTTATTAAACAGCGCGCACTGCTCTTCCCTGTCCTTGCTCGCCATCCTCAATCCCTCCCATTGCCAACTTCTCCTTATCCCTTTTATTTCTTCCGGTCGCAGCTTGTTTGCGCAAAACCTCAGATGACAACTGCCGCGGCCCGGCAGCGTCTTTTCCTTTCGTTTTGTACTGTAATAAAACCACTACCGAATCTCCTTTATGTTGCTGTTTAAATATTCAACAATAGCCTAACTAAGCGATTTTAAGTAGGACATCGCACTGCGTGATTATGCGTCATTCGCGCTCAAAAACGAACCCACGATCACAAGCCAAATTTGCCGTTTATAGCCGAATCTGGTTAGCGCTATTCAGAATGATGCTGGGCTTTTTGAAACGTGCATTGCGCCCACAGTTGTGTTATCTGTGCCCATAATATGCGCAAATCATTGTCTTGAGGCGAACAATGAAACACTGGAGCAGCAGGCAGCGAGAAGCGTCAGGAAAGGTACGCTGACTTCCATCAAACAGCGACAGATATAGAAAAATCGCTTTTGCGTGGCCGACACAACTGCACAAGCAAAAAAACAAAGCGTGCTCAGCAGCTGGACTGGCCCAGGAAGAACAATGCGGAAGGAAGCAGCTCTTAGCCGGAAGTGGGCGCTGTCCAATGAAGTGCGGCGGCGGTGCCGCAAACGTTTTCGGTACTGAGCTTTTAAAGCTCATAAAGGGACTTTATGAAAATCGAAATCCGCCTCGGTCCTAAATGATAAGCGAAAGGTGGCCGCTGAACATGGATGCAAACACAATGGTCGGCTTTAGACAGGCAGGTGGCATTGAGCACAAGTTGGATACACTTTCACCGGCAATCCGCCTCGCTAAACGTAAACTTGTGGCACTCGGTGACGCGCTTCCCACAGCGAGTGACGAAGGAATGACGACGACATAATGACGATTCTAGAGTGACCACGATGGCCTGACGGCGGCTGAACGACGACGACACAATCGCGACAATGAAATATGAACACGACGGAATGACGACAACGGCATGACGACATCATTCTTAAAAACTAAGGAGGGTATCGCAGGAGTGAAGCGGCCGATTTACTCTTCAAAGCGATGTTTTACTCTCGCAAAATGTTGAGTGGAGTGAAATGCATTGTTCACTCCGTCACCAAGGAGTGAAATGTGCCTTTCACTCTGCCTTTCTGAGAGAGAGTAGAATACCCGTTCTACTCTTGCGGCAATAGACAACAAAGCGTAGCGTAATATTCTGCTTCAACTGTAGGAAGCTGGCCCCGAACATGGCAATGCATCACTAACACACGCTGAGCAAAGAGCACACCGTTTTGCTTCTAAGAGAACAGGCAGCCAAAGTTCAAAGAAACGCGTAGCAAGCACTCTACTTTTTCGCTCGGAGTTGCTCCACCGTGCGCGCGCTCAACATCGCGTAACAGCACAGCACCGGAGAAAGGTGATCCGTCTAGCGAGCAGCAATGGAGGCCATCCAAGGGAGATCGTGTGCCAGCCCATCTCATGTCGCCGAAAAAACACGAAAGCCGTTCGTCATTCGTTGAATATAACAACAAATCCTCCACGATAAGTGAATTCTGACTTAGGTGCACATTCTGCGTATATGACATGCTATCGCCAGGAAGTCGTCGCGGCGCTTAGCCGATGCGATTGACAACGGACTACGCAAGCGCGCCGTGTCTCGATGTCAATCGATAAGCCAGTCGTCGCGACAACTGCATGTGATTGTATCAGTTGTCACTATCAGTAAGAGCTTTGGTAATCGGGAACGCTGCCAGAACCATGGTATGTTCAATAAGACGTGAGGCGAGAGGACGCTTAAAATGGTTTTTTCCCCAGCCCATGATTCCGAACCTGTGCGGAGCGTGCTTAGCGTACGTTTTGTGTGTTTAAACTTATTCAGTTTGGCAGTCTACTGTGTGCGGAACGCTGCTGAAATAAGGAGTCACATAAAAGTAGGCTTCATTTTGCGGTCGGCATGCTTTCGTTATAAATAAGCCGCGCGCTTGCCGCAGGCATTCAGCTGCATGCTGCAAGAGGTCAATTGGGCGCGTTATCTTGCACTTACTGAAAATGCATGAGGAATCCATGTTTTATGCTGAATAAAGCATAAACCCCATAGAAGCGATCTTGCGCGCGACAGCTACAAACGATGCGATGGCTGTCGCGTTCGTTCGTCGCCCACAAGTCGTACTCCGTCCGAGCGATGATATTGAGCGACGCCTCCCCGGTGTTGCCGGTATGAGGGCTGCAAATACGCGTCGAAACTAACATGACGCGTGCTTTAGTAATTTAGGGTGATGTGTTTTACTGTAGAAAGTAGCACAAAATATTTCCGAAGGTCTCGCAGTAGGTTCTTTTCCTTGCAGGCTTAAAAATTCAATCGTTTGCTCGTTCCGCGTGACAATCGCTAGTATTTGAGCGATGAACTATCGGCGTCAAATGAAAGTTGAACATCGGAGCGCGTGGACCAAGCATAAGTGAAGATATAGTGCGCGCCGTCCAGTCATCACCATTGATAGGCGCGCACATCCGGTTTGGCCGCACTACGCGATCCCCCTCTAGTGAGGTAATGTCGCTTCTGTTCTGGTTCTTACATTTGAAAGGGAGAAAATGAAAAATAAAAATGAAGCTAGAATATTGCAGTTTACGGCGAGTCTTATCGCACAGATTGCCGAAACAACAAGCGCTGTCGGCGCGAACAGCGGTGCGCGTTGTGCAGTTTGCACCGTCATCGCAAGGTAGATTCGCCCGTGCGGTTTGCAGCTTGCGCGCCACATTCGTTCTTTCGATCGGCAAACTTGCGCTGCGCGGTATCGCTTCCAGCCGCGACGGCGGCCGGCATGCCGAGCACGTTTGGCCGCTTGGCATGGTTTCACTCCCAAACCTCGCGCACTGCGGCCAAACCGGATGTGCGCGCCTGTCAATGGTGATGACTGGACGGCGCGCACTATATCTTCACTTATGCTTGGTCCACGCGCTCCGCTGTTTAACTTTCATTTGACGCCAGTAGTACATCCAGTTCCGGCTTCACGCTATTGGCTAGTCGCTCACAGCACTTCCGCGAGACGAGGGACGATTTCTAGATTTCCAGAACCGAGCGATCTGTTCAAGCGAAGGCCCGTTTTGTTGCTCGTAACCGTCGCTCGTAGCCGTCGCGCACTAAGTCGCTCTCATGGTGTTTAGCCCTAAGACTGAACTGTTTTTGCTCATGTATTGAAATGGTGTGATTATATGTTTAATTTCATGCCTCCTGTTGTGGTTTTCGAGCCCGGTGCGAATCTGAAAGGGTGCTTATGTCTAGGAACTCGGTGAATTGTCAAGTAGCGAGTTATATATCGGCCTGAAATGTAACGGCTGCTGTGTGGAAATACAATTGCAGGGGCGCTTTGCATACGCTTATTGTTTTGGACATGCGTGTGCATTTGCTAATATGAGTTGGCGTTTCAGAGTTATGTCGTATGAACAGCTGAAGCACCCTTTCTCTTGGGGTTAAAAGCGTTATGTGTGCACCTTGCTACTGCATGGCAGATCAAACTGTGTTTATCGTTCTAATATTTTTAGTAGAGAAATAAAGTGTAAAAATAAAACGTTGCTTAAGTTCCGTGTTACCAGTCGTCTGTCGGGCACAAAATAAAGTCACAAGTGGTGTTTGCGACACACCGGACTAATGGCAGACTTATTATATCTGACCAATGGCCGATATTCTATTTATTAGAAGGAGTATTTTAATATTGGTGCCAAACGAGGACGAACTGTCGGTTATTTCTTTTTTTGTTTAAATCTAAAAATGGAAGTTAGCTTAGCAGTTCGAAGTTAGTTTAGCAGTTTAGCGCTCGCCCCGTGTTCCTGCTTCATTCTTGTGTCATTCTTGCGCTATGTATCCCAGTTTGTATGTATCCCACCAACACGCCCAAACTTCTACGATGCTAAAGTTTAGCAGTTGACTGTTGCAGCCATTTAGATGTTTCGCATGCAATCCAGTAGGAAGACTAAGAGCTAAGACTTCCTTTTAGTGCCATGACCTTGACTGTCTTGATGTTGTTTTACACCATGTCCTCGTGTTTGCACACGATCTTTTTCAGGCACCCCCTTTATGTAAGGCAAGAAGGCAGCTTCAGGGACACAATGATGTCAAAGAGCCAGACTTCACGTAGTGCAGAGGAGCGCACGCCAAAGAATCAAAATACGTTGCCATGCAATTTGGACAAGAAACTAGAATGTGAGTATATTGGGTGTACCATTTGACTAAATGTCAACAAAATCAAAATACAGTATGTCACACCAAGATGAAAATTCTCATGTGCTCTAGGCAGTCATCCTAACATGGTATACTTATGTAATATCTCCGATGGGAAAGTCGAAATCGAGTATGCTCGCTGGAGACAAACACATAGGAGCAGGAGTCATTTAAAAGTTAGGAATGGCAGAAATACATTCAATGCAAAGAACTGAGAGCATCTGAGTACAAGACTTGTTCATCAATTGGCGGATGTGAGCATATAGCTTTAAGCAAAAGCCCCTTAGTTTCATGGCTTATGTAGACATTATTCTTTTGGACTTAAGATAGAGTGCACAGTGAAGCGATGTATTAATCTTCCTAGACACATATGTACTTGTTTTGAGACGAAGATTCTGTGAAGTGCAATAATTTTTCCCACTCTAGGGCATCTTAACCACATCAGTAGGAAAAAAGCTTTAGTTTCAGATAGTTGGTTCATTGTGCAGGTATATGCATTGTCGCATGCAAAATCCACCTGCATGGAAGGGAAATGCGAAACAGGATGGTGCCATTCTCAATTTATGTTTTACTTCTTTGTCTTTTTCGTGCGCTTCCCTGCCTGTACTTGTGCTTATGTTGCCTTTGATGCATCATATTCATCACATAGAATTTTTGGTTCACATCAGAAGCCATGCTATACTTTAGTTAAATTGCATAATCATGAGTCACAATAACTGATAATGTAATTATGAAAGCTGCACCTCAGAAGTATAGCATTCTTACCCTAATGGGAATGAAAAGCTGCTTTATATGACAGGCAATTTGATTGGCAAGATATTAATGCCAATGCGCCTTGCAGTTTTATAATGATTTGCTACACACTAGCTAATATTGTAAATTTAATATTATTTATATGTGAGAAAGTGTAACAGATGAATCCCAACAGCACCAGGAAACTATTTTTGTGAGAAGGCCAACCGAATAAGAAATATAATATGCCTCTGTACCGGTTTGAGACTGGGCAGGATATTGCTGCAGAACCACGACGAGACACACTTAAAACAATGGGGTGCAGCACATACATAAATAACTTTATGTGAAATATAAGCAAAGCTATCTAGACCTGCAGCCTCACATGAGAATATACAACACATTTATAAATGCACTGTACTCTCACTCAGGAACATCCATACGCTGTACAGGACGTTATCAAATTAACTGCTGTCTTAGAATATAGCACACAAAAAAGTATCTTGCACAATTTATCTACATTGCCAGCCCAATGCTTAGCAGCTAAACTGGTAACCTCTGCCATATAAGTGCACGCTTTTTGCGCTAGAAATGAATTTGCTGGCCTATAATGTGGCGCATATTTCTCTTCGATCATAGTGTCAATACTTTGCGAGTCTGCACACGTTTGTTCTATGTTTAACTTTTCACTGTATATTTTTGAAAAGAAGGAGCCAATTGAAATTAAAGGATATTTCTACACTGTAATACTGATGAAACTTTAGAGAGTACACTTATGTTTTATTACAAGATGTGTTCTAAAGTCATGGGCATCATTGTAATTTGATTTTATGCGTTTGTCAGTATATTTCTCAAATTATTATTCAGTTTGTCTTGTGACTGATCAATAAAGGTTTTGACCTTTTAAGAGAGAAAATGTTTCATTTGAGTAACTCGGTGACTACAGATTACATCCCATTCACCAAGCATAAGTACAAGAGCTGCTTATGAAGGAATCAAATATTCCCCACATGTAAGTATTGCAAATCCCTTCAAACGTGGCCATGGATCTACATCGTGCTTTCACACTATTGGGAAGAGTACTAGCACTCTGTTCTGAAGGATTACAAGCACTTTGCTTGGGGGAGTAGAGACGTTCGGCTTGGAGTAGAAGCACTCGGTTTGGAGGAGTAGAGGACTCGGTCTGGGGGAGTACTATTACCCCTGTGGGGAGAGTATTAGCACTCTGTTGAAGAGTACTAGTACTCCCTCGCGGTGGAGCAACAAAACTCTGTCGGGAGGAGCTGACGTACTCTCTCTCAAAGAGGTTCGATCTACTCTCGAGAAGAGAGTGAAATATGGGACAAGCAGATACTCCCTCAAAGAGCGCCCGGAACTCTCTTTGTTTTTAGAGTGATCAAAATCACTACTGCAAAGTGACGACGGTGGAACGAGCACGACGGCACAACGATGACTGTATGACAACGACGCAATGACAATGATGGAATGACGACTGCTTGAAGACAATAGCATGACAACACTCGTATCAATATGAGAAAACTACAATGGCGGAACGACCATGACGGCATGATGACGATGGTAAGGCGGTGCCTGCATGACAACATGGCTGCACCGCTTGCAACACGCCTGCAAGACATGGCATGTCTTGTTTTCCGAACGTAACTGTTACTCTAGAAGTTGCGAAGCGCACGCATAAGGACACAGTGTAGTTTATTACGAGCTAACATCTACAAGCCAACATTGTTGATCGCATTCAGCCACTTGGAGAAAGAAAGCAAATTGAATTTGTTGCAAATTTCCTCAATTTGTTCAAACTCCTTGCGCTTAACAACATGAAGAAATTACAACTTGTCTATTTTATGACGTTAGTACCTCCTATTATATATATATATATATATATATATATATATATATATATATATATATATATATATATATATATATATTGTTTGGGATCGCACCGCTGGTACGATCTGTTGGGAACTCGGCGCTGACGCCCGTGGTTGTACCTGGGTCGCAAGCCCCAAGGGTAGCGTTGGCCTGGCGGCCTGGGGTACAACTGGAAGCATCCGAAGGTCCCGGCAAAGCATGAGTCGACTGGTAACAACAAAACAACTTGTTTATTTTAACATCGCAAAGAGTTGGCGGTCAGGTTTGACCGAAGTAGAGAGACGGGAGAGCACTTCACTCAACAGAAGAAATCGGAGCCCTCCTTTTGGCGTCCGGGGGCAGCTGTTTTTATACTCTCGCAGTTGAGGGCAAGAAGGAACCCCTCAAAAGACGAGCACGTGAATGTACAATGGGCTAATGGTGACGCACACTGTCGTAGCGATGCCGTAGCACCATGTCGAGCACGATCTCGTAGCACCCTGTCGTGGCGCTGCCGGTCGGACACAATGACTGTAATGAGAGGATGGTCCCTGCTTTGGCATCGCCTGTTTCGGGCACAATGACTGGAACGAGATCCCTGCTTTGGCATCGCCTGTTTCGGGCACAATGACTGGAATGAGATCCCTGCTTTGGCATCGCCTGTTTCGGGCACAATGACTGGAATGCGAGGATGATCCCTAGGCGGTCGCATCGCCGCAGTCGCGCCTGGAAACACCTGGCGATGAGTGTTGCGGCGACGACGATCGGGCCAAAATGTCTGCCGCCCCGCCGCAGTCGCGCCGGCAAAACCACGTGTCGCAGGCGAAACGCAACAGACCGCCCCGCCGGGGGAAGGAGATCCCGATGGACAGGGGACTGCATCCGCTGTCCGGAGGGATGTCGCTCGATGATGCTCATAACCGAAGTCGGGCGTCCCTCGACGTTTCTTGAGCGCAGCGCACAGAGAGGGCCTCGTTCTCTCGTTCAGGTTCGCACGGGACACTGCAAAGTGACTTCGGGAGAGTTCACATTCTTGTTCTTGTTCCCGGCAAGCGTTAGAACTACGCTGAAATTCAACCGCTCAGTCAGCAAGCACGGCACAACCCTCACTAAGCCCTGCCAGGCTCTTTCCCCTTGTTATACCACTGCCTAGTTCCTTACAGTAGTCTAGCATCACTCAGAACGCGTCCACAAATTGAAAAATTGCACTAGAAAGCATATCATCACTTTGAAACACTAAACAAAAGCAATATGTTAAAAAAAAATCCTGCCTCAGGAAGAAAACATCAGTAACAAACAATTTTGAGGCTGATTCCTACGTTAGGGGCTTCGACTTAAGCCATCGGCGTTACCGTTGAGACTCCCCTTTTTGTAACGCACCTCAAAGGAATATTGTTGTAAAGCGAGGCTCCAGCGCAGGAGGCGGCCATTTTTGGGAGAGATGGTCTGCAGCCATTGGAGAGGGCAGTGATCCGTCTCAATGATAAACCTCGAGCCGGCTAGATAGCATGACAATTTCTGAACGGCCCACACGAGACATGCACACTCTTTCTCGGTGGCGCTATACGCCTGCTCACGACTGGTCAGCTTACGACTAGCATACAGGACGGGGTGTTCTACTTCTCCATTTTCCCGTTGGCACAGTACAACGCCCATGCCTCGCTCACTAGCATCGCACTGAACAATGAACCCTTTTGTATAGTCTGGCGATCGTAGCACAGGCTGGCTTGTTAGGGCACTCTTTAGGGCGCTAAAAGCTCTTTCCTTGGTCTCGTCCCAGACGACTGTTTGAGGCTCTGTCTTTTTGCAGTCTCCCTCTCTTCAATGGTCTCAAGGCATTCCGACAGCTCGTCATCCTCAGCCTCTAACTCAAGAATAGCCTTTATCAGTTCTGGTTTTCTTAGTTTGTCTGAGACATCCAGACCCAACTCTCTTGCAAGCTCCAACAATTTCGGTTTGCGCAACGACTTCAAATCCATGGCTGCTCTGAATGCTGCTTTCTCTACTGCTTCCTATTGTCTTGCCGCAAACTAACCCGGCAGCAACGACAACCACAATTACCAGCTCTGTTTCTGACACTAACAAAAAGCCTGGCAAAGCTCAGAAGAAGAAAGTCCCGCACTCACCAAACCTCGCAGGCAGGAATTCCGCGCAGTCGTTCCGCTGCAGGCAACCAGTCGTCACACAGGGCTCGTTGCACTGCTCCCGGATCGTCGTTGAGCTGCTCAGCATACAGTCAACTGCATCTCTTTGCTGCTGGCCTCCGTTGTCGCGATCTCACCGCTGGCAGACAGTTGTTTGACGTCGGAGGCGATCTCACCGCTGGCAACCAGATGTTTGGGATCGCACCGCTGGTACGATCTGTTGGGAACTCGGCGCTGACGCCCGTGGTTGTACCTGGGTCGCAAGCCCCAAGGGTAGCGTTGGCCTGGCGGCCTGGGGTACAACTGGAAGCATCCGAAGGTCCCGGCAAAGCATGAGTCGACTGGTAACAACAAAACAACTTGTTTATTTTAACATCGCAAAGAGTTGGCGGTCAGGTTTGACCGAAGTAGAGAGACGGGAGAGCACTTCACTCAACAGAAGAAATTGGAGCCCTCCTTTTGGCGTCCGGGGGCAGCTGTTTTTATACTCTCGCAGTTGAGGGCAAGAAGGAACCCCTCAAAAGACGAGCACGTGAATGTACAATGGGCTAATGGTGACGCACACTGTCGTAGCGATGCCGTAGCACCATGTCGAGCACGATCTCGTAGCACCCTGTCGTGGCGCTGCCGGTCCGACACAATGACTGTAATGAGAGGATGGTCCCTGCTTTGGCATCGCCTGTTTCGGGCACAATGACTGGAACGAGATCCCTGCTTTGGCATCGCCTGTTTCGGGCACAATGACTGGAATGAGATCCCTGCTTTGGCATCGCCTGTTTCGGGCACAATGACTGGAATGCGAGGATGATCCCTAGGCGGTCGCATCGCCGCAGTCGCGCCTGGAAACACCTGGCGATGAGTGTTGCGGCGACGACGATCGGGCCAAAATGTCTGCCGCCCCGCCGCAGTCGCGCCGGCAAAACCACGTGTCGCAGGCGAAACGCAACAATATATATATATATATATATATATATATATACACTAGAGGTTTGCGAATATCCCAAGTTCTGAATACTAATAGAATTGTCGAATATTCGTTTCGTACGAATATCCGAAGGACAACAAAAATTACTGGAGTCTCCTGATAGTGAGACCGTTAAAAGCGAGGGCTGTTCTCAATCATTCTGCTGCTGGGGAGCTGCGGAATCGCTGCGCAGGCGCACCAGTTGCTGAGTGATCGCACGTCGCAGATTACTTTTACACCGTAAGCTGTTATGTGCTCCTTCCAATAGCCGTTTCAGGGGCGATGTAGTCCGTCGCAGCTATCGGCAGTAATAAGAAAAAAAAAAACACTAAGTCCATACGCAGACCGGGCGTCCTTATGGACAACATTACATGTATTTATGCCGAGTGTTTCAGCGAACACATTAAAATAAAAAAAGCCTGTTGAAAATAGCACAATTCTAGTCCGTGAGCTGACCTACTCCAACAGGCGGACATTACTAGCAAAATAAATTAAAGTGCATAATCGACTAATTAACGAAACTTTACGAATTAGACTGTTAACTAATTACCTTTTGAGGGATATTGCAATTTACAAATTCTAGCCACGCAGGGTAGCCAACGGGAACTGCATCTAGTTAACCTCCCTGACTTTCCGTGCACCGTTAAGTCTTCCTCTCTCTCTCTCTCTCTCTCTCTCTCTCACACACACACACACACACACAGAGAGAGAGAGAGAGAGAGAGAGACTTGGAACGAATTCTCCGGATGACACCAGTTTTTATATATGGGTATTATAACCTGCGGAGAAAAGCATTGGTGTTCCAGTAACTTTCGTGTTACAATGCATAAAACTAGGTTTTAATTGTTAAATGAAACTAGAGCGACAATGAATTTTTACCGCAAGTTTGACGACGCATATCTCATCGTTAAATTAAAAGCCTAATAAGTGAATTTCTTGTGATTAGTTGATTATGCATGTCATTTTCTTTATTTTTTTGTGCAGGTAATGTCCGCTTCTTCGTGCAGACCAGCTCATGGAGTATAATTGTGCCATATGCCACAGGCAATTTTTGAATATGGTTGGACGTTCGCTGAAACACCCTCTATACGCCTGTAAAAAAAACAAGTCACTAATGTTAATCATCCCCTTTCTTTACCAAGATCTCACACAAGCTTTATATTCCACAGTGATTAGAAACAAAATGTTTCATATTCGCAGGTCGTTTTCGTGGAATATCTTTATTCGATTAGAAAATCTCATTGTTCGACCTACCCTAATAAATACGTGTAAATCTCGTTTGTACCTACTTTCTCGCACATATGGAAGCGTTCTAATGCGGATTTTCAATGAAGAAATTGCGCTTTTTTATCGCGCACAAATTTACGCCGTTTCTTCAGCGACCTTTCGATACCAATCTATCGCCAATTATTTACTGCCATCGACACTTTACGTATATTCAGAACGGAGTTCTTTATGCATAACGAACGGCTAGCGAGAATTTTTAAATGAACCAGAAGAACAACCTGGAAAGTTTACAGCAGGCAGGCTGCGTTCCGTGATTCAGGAGAACACTATATCTGCATCTTGTTTCACATAAAAATTTCTCCCTGAACTGAAATAAAAGTTTCAATAATTATCTCCAATTAAAAGCGAATTCAGCCAATTATGCGAGCTATCTCCGGCTTGATCAAGACAACGGCTAGCAGCATTCGTACGGACTTATCCATTCGTGAAGCACCGCATTTGCTTAGAAGATTAGAAGACACACAAAGACGCGCACGCGGACGTGCGCGCACGCACGCACGCACGCACGCACGTTAAAAATGTTTGTTAGCGGTTACTCAATCATCATGTTGAGTATATTACTAGCGAACGCAGCCAGCCAACGGCAAATAGCTTTCACAAACACTGAGATTTGTGAATTCGGCTCCTAATTTTATATTTCTTTTTCGTTCTGCATACTATGTTGAACGTTCGTGTCGAGTATTAAACTGCCTGTGGAGCAGGTTACGTTAGGTAGCGTTGCATTACTTCGCTTGCCAGCCGCTGGCTGTTCAGGCAGTTTTCCATCTTTCTTTTTTTCTTCTTCCTAACACGTGCGCGGCACCGCGGAGTAAATCCACAATCAGTCGCGAGCACGAGCCTCGAGTGATTCTCGCTCGCATGCGCGCACACCGAGCGCGTCCGTTGGGCCTCGCTGCCGAGCGCGCGCGTGCTACAGCCAGCTTTCATCCTCTTCGCTGCCATCGCTCTCCGGGGCGATCTGGCGCGGAGTTCTTTCCCCAGCGGGGCCGACTGCCTGGCACGCGTAAAAGTTCCGCTGATTTACCGGAGGGCGAAGAACGCGGGAACGGGGCCGGCGGCGCGTCGATTTGCGGCGTGTCTTCCTCAATTAGCGCGCGTTTTTTTCGCAGGGCAGGCAAGCCGAGACACGTCCCGGATCAATTAGCCACAGAATCACGTTCCACTCGGCGCGAACGAGATCGAAGCTGCGCCAAGTATCGTCGTTGCGGATCCGTTCGGCCCTCTTGCACCCGAGGAATGGGTCTCAAATCTCGGCGGGCTCGCGCTCGTGTTAAGCAAGCACGGTCCCATTGTAAATTTGGTGGTTCGTTCGACGAGGGTGCCGCAAGATCGGTGCGTAGCACTCGAGGGAAAGCGATACCCCGTGATCTGTGCATCAGGTGATTGGGCGATATCGTTGCTTATTTGTGCATTCCCACTCGTGTATTCGTTCACCGTGTTCCTGCCTGAGCACTATTAGTAGGCAAACCGCGCCGCACCGCACCATGGTTTCATCGGAATATTATGTAGAGCCCTTTCTACGGAGAACAAATTTTCCTATATTTTGCCTTTCGAACCATATTTGGACTATGAGCAAGAAGAAAGAGGAGAACCGAGGGACCCCATTTCTTTTATTATTCACGAACATGTGAAACTAGTACAGAATAAATTCAGAGAAGGCGTAAGGAAAAGTAACTGTTCTCTTTAATGTAATGTAGAAATAATGGGAAAATTAAGAATGAAATTGAAAAATACGTCAACGAGGCAGCGGTGATACGCGTGAGATGTTCCACCAGCTGTACTAGGGTGACAGCGGGCTTCCCATCCCCTATGTTTTGTATTTGTGTATGTGTGCTGGATATAGACGTGGGAGTGTTAGCCAGTGCCACTCACGGTCAGGGTGGTGAACGTCGAACTTACTTCCAACGGCAGCACACAAAGATGCCACAACCGAAAAAGTATACAGAAAATATATTGTAGATGTACCCGCGCCAGTATTCTATTGGCTACAAACTCCAGCACATTGAACCTTCCACCGCTATTTTGCCCCAGTTGCAAAATGCTTTCGAACCGTGGCTCGACGGGAATCTTAGGCTGGAACATCGTCAATGAACCAATATATTGTACTATCATTAAAGCGCATACGTCTTTCGATGCACTTAGTTATATTCTTCAGTTCTGAACACGCTGACCATGGATGTGTTATCTCTCACAGTTTGATCAGTGATCTTAGAGTTCAGTGTTACTCGTGCATTTCATTGTTCTCCTCTCTTGCGGGTGCGCTAGACAACTGAAAAGCGTAGAGGTTACCGCAGAGATGAGCAAGAAGCTGTTTAGTTGCATGGAACACCTGTAATTGGCCATCCCGGCCACGGCGCTCGCATTTCGATGAGGGCGAAATGCGAAAACGCCCGTGTACTTAGATTTAGGTGCACGTTAAAGAAACCCCAAATGGTCCAAATTTCCAAAGTCCCCCACTACGGGGTTCCTCATCATCAGATTGTGGTTTTGGCGCGTAAAGCCCTATAATTTGACTTTTTGTATTTGGCCTGTTTGTACATGCTCTGTAATACTACTTTTTTTGCAGAACCTTTCTGTTTTTACAAAGTACTCTCACACCACGAGCAGACAGCGTAATTTTGTAGCGAATTAAATTTATGGATTTTCTGATTGGCTTTTGCATCTGGCAAGAATAATATTGTCACCCGCAACAAACACAAAGGGCGAAAATTATAGCGCGCGTGATTCAAGTGGCGAGAGCTTGTTAAACTGCGTTCGCCGTAAATCGTAAGCCGTAAACGCCAGTTTTCCTTTTCTGGAATGTGAAGATAACGACGAGGAACGTGTTAGTGAATATATCAGGGAGTATGGTTATTTGTTTTCACAGTACGCAAGAACATAGAAGAATTAAAATATTTAAAAAACTTTACAGATATAGGCCCAAGTGCTTGCCCTTCTAATAAATATAATATTTTGATATTGCAAGATAGCCAACCAGAACGCAACATTTGGTAAATTGACAGTACCCTGCTATAGAAACCAGTCCTGTCCGTTAACATTTGACAGCGTTGCGTCGAGTATAACTTGTTCAGATGAGATAACTGGACTTCAGCTATCTATGACAGCTGAATTATTTTTCCCACTCACATGATCAGCAAGAAAAGCGAATAATATTGTTACGGGAGTATTTAATCAACAGTAAACGGCTAGCAGTTGGCTATTCAAGGCTGCATAGGGCACACAGATCTTAGCAGGTCTTTCAGTCCGACAGGAGAGACTCTGACCCCACCCTACTTCAACGTCTTTGTCTTCGCCACTGTTCGTGACATTATCCCCGCTCGATGAAGCACCGTCCTGGTGCTGGTTGTGGTCAAAATGCGTTAACGAAGTTGTATCGCTTGAGGCGGGAAACATGTACGATGTCTCTTCGTGGTGTGGCCGTCGATGGAATTGACTACCATGGTACTTATTTCATAGGTGACAGCAGTCACCTGGCACAGCACGCGGTTGGGTCCCTCGTACAGCGACATTAACATTTAACAGAGGTCGACACGACGAGGTGGGAGCCAGAGAAGGACAAAAAAGCCCTGTGGAAAAGCAGCATCCCGGTGTCGACGATCGTAAATGGACTTTTGTCAAGTGTGCGACGACGAGAGCCGAGCGCGGGCTACTGTGCGCGCGGCGAGCGCAGCGTGATGGCATCCTGTGCATAGGAAGTCTTGGACGTGGACGCCGGATTAGAAGTGAGCAAGGTGTTAAAGCTTAATAATGGACGGCGGCCGAAGAGAAGATAGAAGGGTGAGTAGCCGGCAGTGTCATGACGCAATGAGTTGTATGCAAATGTGAAGACTGGAAGGGCAACGTCCCAACTGTGGTGATAATCAGAAACGTGCATGGAAAGCATGTCGGTCAGTGTACGGTTGATAGGTTCGCTGAGTCCATTGGTTTGAGGTTGATATGAGGAGGGGAAGTTGTGATGAGTAGAACATCATCGAAGTAGATCGCCAACCACCCGAGACAGGAAGTAGCAACCGCGATCCGTGAGTATAGGTGACGTGGAGCACCATGTTGGAGGATGACGTCATACAGCAGGAAGTCAGCTAAGTCCGTGGCGCAGCCGGTTGGCAACGCTCGAGTAATTGAATATCGTGTAATATAATCTGCAGTGACTGCAACCCATTCGTTCCTTCTCGTGGAAATTGGAAAGGGGCTGAGGAAGTCCAGGCTCACTCGATAAAACGGCTTGGTTGGAACACCAATTGGCTAAAGGAGACCAGCAGGTTGAGTCACACATTTCTTGCGCCGCTGTCACAGCTCACAAGATGTTACGTAGCGGCGAAAGGAACGATAAGGGTCCTTCCAGAAGAAACGTCGTCGTATGCGATCATAACTTTTGGCGACGCCTAAGTGCCCGGAAGTTGGGGAATCATGAAACTGGACGAGTACATCTCTGGGTAGATCACGTGGGACAACTAGCAGGAGTTCTGCGCCGACAGGGTGCATGTTGCGCCTGTAAAGACCATTGTCATGGAGCAACAACATGTTGAGTGAAGAGTCCAGGGCACCGGATTGCAGACGGTCAATAAGAGAGAGCAATAATGGATCTCTACGTTGTTCGTCAGCCATATGGATGAAGCCTGTCATTGATAAGACGTAGGTGTCGGGGTCTGTTTCAGTGGAGTCGGGTGGTTCAACGGGGTGACGGGATAGGCAGTCGGCGTGACCGTGTAACTTGCCAGATTTGTACACAACCGAGAACGTATACTCATGCAATCGTAATGCCCAAAACCGAGCCTCCCTGTAGAGTCTTTCACCCCCGTATTCAGAAATGCAACTTCACTTGAAGCCCACGCTTGACTTGATCTCAGTGACGCCTGGCGTGAACGGGCCTAGGACACTAATTGCGTTTACTTCGGCGCCTTGACAACAGGCGTCATTTAAATCAAGTGAAGCGTGAGCTTCAACGTAAGATGCCTTTCTGAATAGGGGGGCAAGTCTTGAGAGCCAGCAGCGCGCATAATGGTCTGTTATGACCACGAATGGCCGTCCATATAGGTACGAGTGGAATTTCGCGACAGGCCAGACGAGAGCTAGACACTCCCACTCAGTAATGGTGTAATTCTTTTCCAACTATGATAGGAGGCGACTGACATACGCTAGCACACGGTTAGCTCCGTCCTGTGTTTGGGCGAGGATAGCACATATGCCATGGCCGCTTGCGTCAGTGCTCTGGGTTACAATGAGCCAGCACAGGCGATGATGTGATGCAAAGGAAGTCGCTTGGTCCGCGCCCCAAGAAAAGGTCGAATCCTTTTTGAGGAGGTCCATGAGGGGCCGAGAAATGTCCGCGAAGTTGAGAACAAAGCAGCGAAAGTAGGAGCAGAGCCCAAGAAAGCTGCGTACTTCATTGTGGACCGCGGAAGCGGAAACTCGCGGACGGCCCAGACTTTGACAAGGTCTGGTTGGACAGCAGTAGCATCAACTAGGTGTCCGAGTTATTTGATTTGATGGTGCCCAAAGGTGCACTTAGAGGAATTGATCTGGAGGCCAGCCCGGCGAAATATGTCGAGAATGGCCGACAGACGCGGAAGGTGGTTTTCAAAGCTGGGCGAGAAAACGATGACGTCGTCCAGATAGCAAAGATAGGTCGATCACTTAAGGCCGCATAGAAGAGTATCCATCATGCGTTCCAAAGTTGTAGGTGCGTTACAGAACCCAAAAGACATGACCTTAAATTTGTAGAGGCCGTCAGGTGTGATCAAAGCGGTCTTCTGGCGGTCGCGGTCATCGACGGCAATTTGCCAGTATCCCGAGCGGAGATCTAGCGATGAGAAATATCTGGCACCATGGCGCATATTTAATGCGAGGAAGAGGATACACATCCTTCTTCGTCATCCAATCGAGATGGCGATAATCGACACAAAACCACCAGCTGTTGTCCTTATTTTTCCCAAGCACCACAGGGGATGCCCAAGGGCTAGAGGAAGGCTCTATCACATCTTTGTCAAGCATTTCTTTCAGTCCGACAGGAGTGACTCTGACCCCGCCCCACTACAACATCTTTGTCTTCGCCACTGTTCTTGACATTGTTACTTTCAGGGAGTTCCGATAAATTGCAATTTTTAAGCAATCTGTTTAAGCTATATCGAGAATAAATTCAAATAAAAGCTTTGTTAATTAGTCACACGTGACTGCTAGACCGGGTTTATGTGGATAAATGCAGCTGCAGAGAAGCTTTTGCGAGATTTACTTCATATTTTTTTCAGACATGTTTTTTAAGAGGAATAAAATGAAAGAGCACACCATTACAATGCATCCGTCGCAACGCGGTGTTGCTAAGAATGTAATAACATGCGCGCAAAAGTAATTATGAGAAGGGAGCTTCAAGCCTACACTAGTAACAAACGACATTAAAAAGAAAGACAAGCCACTCTGCCCTCACCCACGACGTCGCTTTACTAAGGAAAGCAGGAAGGCTGTTAGCCTCGTCGTCATCATTTACGACACTTAAGGCGACGGCAGGAACAAACCAAACAAACACGTGCGCAATTTGCTCACCGCTGTGGCATACGCGTAGGTGAGTCCTGTACGTGTGCTGAGGCGCGCAGCTTTCTTCGTGGGCCTTCCTCAACAGCGTTGGCGTTATAGGAGCGGCCGCCGACGCATTATGGCCGGATCAAACTGCTGCACCATTATCGGCCCGAAGAGAGGATAACGAAGAAAGAAAAGGGCGTAAGGTCGGCAAATATCGGAACGCCCGTTCCCGGGGCGAGAAGCTAACGAGGAGGTAAGCCTAACAGGCGGTTCCCGATCAGGCAAAACAACATCATGGCACGCCAGATTGACCGTAAGAACACGCTGCGAAGTGGACCCTGAGCGAAAGGGAGAGAAATACAAGAGGGAGAAAAAAAAAAGGCCCACACAGCGGAATGCTAATAGCAGAGACGTCAGGTGCGGTATACGACGAAGTCGCTGGCCCACACTCCCTATTGTCTTGGCCTCCGCCCGGGCCCGTCCCCCTCACTTTTCTCGTCGTCTGTCTTCCGAGTGGAGCTCATAATCCATAACGCCGCGAGAGCTGGGGCCATTTGTCTCCCGCCGCGTCTCTGTAGACACACGTGTTGTTTGCACGCAGCCGGGGGGACCTGAGGAGCCGAGCGCAGCCGCTCGGTAGTGGAACCGCATGGACCGGCTCTTCGCTTTCCCACACTTCAAGTCAGAAGTGCGGCGTAAGCAATCTGAAGACGCAGCGAGTGACCGGACCAGTTCAACGGATTCACTGCGAATTCTTTTACTCTTCATGTTTCGTTATGTGAGCGTTTGCTTTCCTTTACGTAGCTGCGGTGGGACGAATTGTAGGAGGTTTGGCCAAGTGTGGTTAGGTAGCCGTTGGATTTTAAGGCATTCCTATAAACGGGAGAAAAGTGGAAGAAAAAAAGAATGAACATATGGTATATCGTGGAGCCTAGGAGCCAATGTGCGTTTAACGGTTCGCTAGGCACCGCGACTCTTAGAAATCGCACGGCCGGCCGTACACTTTGCGATGGCTTTAAGCCCAGATATCGCTTACTAAAATGCTGTAGCTGAAGTTTACGAGGCCGTTCATTACCCGCCCATCACTTGCTCGGCTGCTTTTGTCATGGCAACGGTCCAATAATTGTACAATCCTTCAAAAGATATTTTAATCGAGGGAATAATCTTCGAAGATGTAAGTGCCTTCTTCGAATACTGTGATTGAAGCTTTGCACAAATCCCCATCTTAGAATCGTCCGTTGGTTTCAGCATCAGTATATGAGTGAGATATGCCCGGTTTTCGCAAAAACTGCGGCGACTACTGCAATCGCCCGAGACCAACCAATAGAAACGCACATTCTGGTGGAAGTTCTGAGAGTGAACTATACTCATTTGGCCCGAGCCCCTTCCCAGCATGTCACAATACTAATGTCACAAAGGCAAGAGGCATCATTTTTTGTTAGAATTTTAGATTATTACACATGCCTTCCATCAGGCTTCACCTCCGCAAAATAAGCCATCGATTCCTTCACGGTGTTTGGCTCGTCCTGAAGTGCACCTTACCGTACCAGGAATGAGAAAACAATCTGAGCTGTCATCCCCTGCTCCTTAACAAGTATCTCAACTCCTTTTGCACGAGAGGCACGTCGACCACATAAATATTTGTACCGTTGGGTCAGCAACTCTCCAGTGTTGCTCTGGAGCCGTAGTTTTTCCAACGAGAGCCACCCCCATCACTTTCAATATGTGTAACCCAACGACATCGACGGCTGCGGAACCTGCAGCTCTTCGCGCTGCACTTCGTCTCGTCAGCCAAGAACAACCTCGAAGATGGCCAATATTCAGTGACCCAAAGGCATCGCTGTAGTCTTTGTTATCAGCCCTGAGGCGTGGATCACACGAACAACTGGTTTTCTAGATTAGAGAAGGAATCCATACCTTAGCTGAGAAAGGACACCCCGCGACATTTCAGTGGCTTTCAAGCCAATGCGGTGGCATGGGTAACAAACACGCCGATAACGCCGCTCGGTCAGTTCTTCAAGATGGCGAAGAGGAGTCGATATCGTTATCAAGGACAGATGCCGCTAGAAAACTTCGAATGCTCCCACGGGCTATCACGTCCTGCATGTCGAACACGCGAAGCTTTCAAGGCAATCGGCTGCATCACCTAGACTTTTCTCTCCACCTTCACATGCCAGCTGGCCTCTGCCGAAGCGACGCTACGCTGCTTTGTCGAATATGGGTAGGAGGGGCTTTAACAAAGGCTTCTTATTTGCGTATCGGATGGGCCGACTACGCCTCCTGTGATGACTGTGGCAGCGAGGAGACTCTTCAACACCTTCTCTGTGACTGTCCTGGCTACAATTTAGTGAGACGATCACTCGCTCTCATGATAGCTCGTTTTGATCAAATGCCTTTAACAGAGGAAATCATTTTAGAACACCAATATCACAAGGCATCGCATCGGAGAACGACAAGGGAACTTTTGCAGTTTTTAAAGACAACAGACATCGACAAGCGGATGTAGCCTGAACTGAGTTTCCTGAGTTTTTTTGTATCCCTTTTTTTTTTTCTGCCACTGCTGCTGCTGCTGCTGCCATCAACTGTTTTTTTTCTGTTTTTTTCCCTATCCGAGTCTCTGTTTAATACTCATAACATGCCAACGAATGCAGAACTCTCAAAGAAAATTGAGGAGCTGGAAGTTAAGATTATCAACATGACTAAAAGCACGCATGAACTAGTCTTTGGTAAGATCTTGCTAAGAATGAAGGAGTCTGGGATTGACGTTGTCGAGCTAAAAAAAGAAGTTGATTCCTTGAATACAAGTGCCGAGCACTTGAACGGTCTAGTTGAAGAACTGCGTAGCCAGAATACATCCCTAATTGCTGAGAACAAACAATTAAAATCTCAAAACCAGTCATTGACTCGCAGAATGGAGGAGCTCGAACAGTACTCTCGGCTTGGCAATGTTGAGATCAAGGGCATTCCCTGCTCCCAAGGAGAGGACTGTATCGCAATAATGACAACAGTAGGAGACAAAATTGGCTGTCCCGTATCGCCTAGCGATCTGGACATTGTTCATCGCGTACCCACCAGAGCTAACGACAAAAAAAATATCATTGCACGGTTCTGCTGCAGAGCTAAGAAAGCTGATTTTGTCAGCAAGGCGCGTAAAGCCAAACTCTGTCTTAGTGACATTGGATTTTCTGGCTCATTTAATGCTCCCGTCTTTGTAAATGAGCATCTAACCACATCCAACAAGGCTCTCTTTTCGAAAGCCCTAACTTTGAAGAAAGAAAGGAACTGGATGTTCCTTTGGACGGACAACTGCCAAATCAAGGCTAGGAAAACCACTAACAGCAAAGTTCTCCGCATTCGAGACGAATCTGACCTAACCAAAATAGACTAGAGCTCATTGTTTAACCAATTGACATAACAATTATGGCTTCCCTACTGAAACCTCATCAAGTGAATTCCTTTTTGAGGGGATTTCATTCCATCATTCATTTTAACGCGAGGAGTCTTCGTAAGCACTTTGACTCAATCGATAATTTCCTCGCATCGCTAACTAGTTCGTTTTCGCTAATTGCCATAACTGAAACTTGG
Organism: Dermacentor variabilis; assembly: GCF_050947875.1. Taxonomy (NCBI): domain Eukaryota; kingdom Metazoa; phylum Arthropoda; class Arachnida; order Ixodida; family Ixodidae; genus Dermacentor; species Dermacentor variabilis. Next base: position 96,042,617 of record NC_134572.1, on the reverse strand, counting down.
TTAGCTGACGACGACAAAAATTTATATTGCTTCCCTAACTATAAATCGGAATGCTGCAATAGATTAACGAGCTGTCACGGTGATGCGGCCATATTTGTTTCTCCTAATATTGCTTATCGAAGAAGACATGACCTATCATTAACCATTACTAATTGCGAATCTGTTTGGATTGAATTCAGTAACTACTTTCTTGCTCAGGACAACAACGATTTCATATTTGGCTGCATTTACCGTTCTCCTTCATCATCAATTAATGATTTCTGTACTAATGTTGATCATATCTTACACACTATATCACTAGAAAATAAGAATGTTGTTATGATGGGTGATATAAATAATAATTTACTAGATGAAACATCACCCATATGTATTCACTATACTAGTTTGTTCCATAGCTACGGATATGATTGTTTAATTGACGTCCCCACACGGGAAGTTTCTAACGGCACTGGTACACTTATTGATCATGCTCTTTCTAATCTCCTTCATTCACCAGAGGCAAGAGTTTTGCGCATCGACATTACTGATCATTATCCCCTGCTCTTACGCTTCAACTCCAACGTACGACCTTGCCCACTTACACATACTAAAGACGTTCTGGACAAAGTCGGCTTCATAACTGCTGTTGCTAATACAAATTGGTCTGAAATTAAATCACTAAACGACCCACAGAATGCATTTTCCACATTTTTTTCACGTATTATATCATACCTACGGCAGTTCACCTGCAAAAAGAAATGTAAAAAAACTGTAGCATTTTCTCACAATCCATGGATCTCGCAGCAGTTATTAACAGCTTTACGTAAACGGGATAACTTATATAGGAAGACCAAAAGGCAACCGTTTAACATGAACTTACCTGCCCGATATAAAAACTTCTGTAACACTCTTACCTGTAAACTAAAATCAGCTAAGCGACTGTATTTCGAGCAAAAAATTTTACAGTCGGCTAATAACAGTAAAAAAAATGGGAGATCGTCAACTCTTTCTTAAACAGGAACACACGACTAAACCAAGTATCTAGAATTTTAAATAATGGAGTCGAGCTAAATTCCCCTGCAGATATGGCTGAGGCTTTTAGTAGTTTTTTCTTTCCTAACACTTTACCTTCCCCTACACAGACCATCAGCATGAACCGTCTACCTCATTCATTCTTTTTATTTCCTACAACGCCGGAAGAAATAACTGCAGTTATAAATAATCTAAAAGTAACAAGCGCTGGAATTGATGAGGTCCACCCTGCTAACATTAAATTAATTGTGCACTTAATTTCAGACATACTTTCATTTATTGTTAATTTATATTTCAAGACTGGTTTATTTCCTTCTGAACTTAAGCGTGGCAAAGTCATCCCAGTTTTTAAGAAAGGCGATAGCTCATTAAGAAATAATTACAGACCTATTTGCATTCTACCATTCTTTGGGAAAGTTATTGAGAAACTAATTGAAATACGGCTAACGAAATACCTTTCTAAATTTAATATTCTCTCTTCATGCCAGTTTGGTTTTCGCCACGGATATTCCACAGAGATGGCACTTATTCATCTTACTGATCAACTAAAAAAAATTAATCGACGAAGGATTTCTCGCCGCTTCAGTTTTTATCGATTTAACGCAAGCATTTGATAGCATAAATCATAATATCCTTTTTTCGAAGCTCGAAGCTATTGGCATTTGTGGGCCTCCCCTCTCTCTACTAAAAAGCTACTTATATAACAGAGGTCAAGTTGTTTCCATTTCCAACGCTTATTCTAGACAGCGAATTACTAACGTTTGTGTGCCCCAGGGATCTATCCTGGGTCCACTTCTATTCTTGGTTTATATTAATGATTTACCTAACTGTCTCTCTTCCACAAAATGCATTCTGTACGCAGACGACACCACTATATTCACATTTCATAAAGATATCTCATCTCTCGTTAATAAGTTAAATGCTGACTTAGAAAATATCCTAAAGTGGTGTAATGTTAACATGTTATCTATTAATGCAACTAAGACTAAATTTGTTGTATTCTCTTCTCATCAGCGAAACATACCATCCATTCCACCTATCACTCTCGGTTCTCACCGCCTTCCTCCAAGTTCATGTTCATCTTTTCTTGGTATTCTACTTGATTGTAATTTGAAACATCACAATCACATTGCTCACATAAAAAAGAAAATAGCTTATGGTATACGCATCTTAATTAAAACACGCCCTTACTTCTCACGTGCCACATTACTCTCGCTTTACCACTCTTTTGTCCACTCTCACATTACTTATGGCATAATATGTTGGGGTAACACCTATAATACTCATACTGCATCTTTCCAGACAGTTCAGAACCGAGCCATAAGAATAATTACTTACAGCCCACGCTTTTATAATGCCACTTCCCTACTACACGAGAACAACATTCTTACCATATCTGGACTCACTAAATACAACCTAGGTATTTTTTTCTACAGATTTGTGAATAATGAGCTACCATCGATCCCATTTTCACCTTCTAACCTGATGATTCATAGTACCACCAGATTTGCGTTGAATAACAATTTTCTTTTACCAAGAATCCGTACTAACTATGGTAAGCAGTCTGTAGAATTCTCTTCCATATCAATATGGAACACGCTTCCTTTCACAATAAAAAACTCAAGATCTTTATCACATTTTAAAAGAGAACTAAAAATGCATTTTTTATTGACAGATTAACGACAAGGATTACTGTAGTCGGCCATTGTTCGCTTTTTTCTTCTCTTTTTTGTTTTTCTTTTTTTCCCTCTTTTTTTTCTTTTGTTGTTGTAAATAAACTGCTGGTATTTTGTTCGCGCACAATTTCACTGCTACCATGAGATATGCTAAACCTTGTTATTTTTTCGTAATCAATCATGTATTTTGTTCTGTAACCGTTCTTTTCTTGTTGCTTGTATACTTCCTTATTATATGCTGTTGTTGCCTTTAGATGTTAACTACAATAACCGTTCTTGTACAGGAGGTCCCGATACAGTCTTTGACTATGGGACCTCCTTCTGCATACTAAGTACTTGCAATTGTGACCCAACTTCTAATAATAAATTTTTGATTCTGATTCTGATTCTGATGCTTATAATGCTACAAGTGCTACTGTGCTGCACGGTGATGGTGACCGAGTGTGATTGCGCGTCTGTGTTCTCTTTCTTTCTTTCTTTCTTTCTTTCTTTCTTTCTTTCTTTCTTTCTTTCTTTCTTTCTTTCTTTCTTTCTTTCTTTCTTTCTTTCTTTCTTTCTGTCTTCCTTTCTTTCTTTCTGTCTTTCTTTCTTACTTTCTTTCTTTTTTTCTTTCTCTTTACTTTTCTATCATTTTACTGCCCCCTCCCCTCTCTTCCCAGCGTAGGGTAGCAAACAGGATGTTCCCCTCTGGTCAAACTTCCTTCCTTTCCCATAAATATTCACAAGTCCCTGAGAGGGTGCAAACTTTGTGCCCACCCTTCGAAATACCTGCATATTCAACTACCAGTGTGTGGGTGTGTGTGCGTGTGCGTGCGTGTGCGTGTGCGTGTGCGTGTGTGTGTGTGTGTGTGTGTGTGTGTGTGTGTGTGTGTGTGTGTGTGTGTGTGTGTGTGTGTGTGTGTGTGTGTGTGCGCTTGCTTGCTTGCTTGCTTGCTTGCTTGCTTGCTTGCGTGCTTGCATGCATGCGTGTACTTCACGACTACACCTAGCGGGTACAATTTGGGACGAGCTCCTGCAATGCTGTACAATCTCACTGAAGCTCCTGCAGTTGTAACGAAAAAGAAATGAAAATAGCGGCGCGACGACGGCAATGATGATGGCGACACAATGACAACGACGATGACGGTACAGTAACGAAAGCGTAAAATATAATAAAATATTAGCTTTACCCCTCCAAACCATCACACTGACTATGAGAGACTCCATAGAGTGGGGGCCCAGGATTATTTCGACCACTCGCAGATCTTGAGGCTGCGCCTAAATTTTGTGCGCCAGCGTTCTTGCATTTCGCCCTCTTAGGAATGCTGCTGCCGCGTAAGGAGTTGATTCCGCGACCTCGTTCTTACTAGCAGAACTGCAGTCACTGCAGTCAGTAAGCCACCACGGCGGGTAACAATGGCGTCCACAGCCTGAGATTGACCCTGGCATGACCACACACGCCACAGAGTAACACAAGGAACGTATCAAGCTCTCCACGACGCCGCCTAACGGGAGTGCGCGGATTGATGCACGGAAGGAACGAGCCCGCTTGTTCCTAGCTCCTAACTGCGCTCACAGGAAAAGTTCAATTCAATTCAATTTATTTCCAGAATTACAAGTGTTCTGGTGGATGCCAAAGGCTAAAAGCTGTTGGAAAACAGCTTGACTAGGCCGATGGTCCATTACAAGGCATACATGGTGGTTGCATCAAAATCGTAACATTGTTAGACACTCAGAATAAAATAAGTACATAAATGCACAATAACAAGACCTAAAATAATATAAAGACTAAGAGAAAAAACATATTTGATACATAAGAAAAATGGAAGTATGTGTGGAAGGGTTACTCACAAAACTAATACAATTCGCTCTGATATAGAGACTAGATAATACAGACTAAAAAATAAAAAAAACGTTCGATACACCAGAAGATAGAAATACATGTGTATGGGTTACAAAATCAGTAACACGTACAGTTGTCTCTGAAAGAACGATAAACAATCACTGATCACATGTTTACAAAATGCATTCGCAGTTCGTTCGATGAAAAGGTATATGTACCCCTATATTTATTTAAAATATGTGGTAGATTATGTTTTAATGACTTTAGGCTATATTTATTACGAAACCACGGAACATACCATGTATCACTATTTCTTGTATTGGAAGAATTGAATTTTGGTGCCAAAGATGCACTAGACACTAGGAAATTTTTGAAGGCAGTATTTGAGAAATAAAATGAATTTAGAAGGCGAAACGTGTAGAAATATTCTATTTTTGTAATTTTATGTTTTAAGAACGTTGGCCGTGTTGTCTCCAGATAACCCATGTTGTCAATGTGCCGAATCAGTTTCTTTTGCAAAGAAAGGATTTTCATAATATTTGTCTTTCCTGTAGTCGCCCACACTAAGCTACAGTAATTTAAATGGGAAAAAAATAAGGCATAATAAATGTTAAGTTTTGCTTTGGTTGGAAAAAGACGCCGACATCGAGACAGAACGCCTGTGATAGCAGACATTTTTGTGCAGATATTTTCAATATGTTTATCCCAAGTAAGGTGCGAAGAAAAAGTGACGCCTAATATTTTATGTTCATCCACAATTTGCAGTTCTTTACCAGCAGACACTAAGGTTTGATTACTAGTAATAACTTTATTTTTTGCCCGAAATAACATTACTTTAGTTTTCGTAGGGTTTATTTTTAGGCAATTAGCGACTGACCATTCAGATAGCTTATTGAGTAGATAGTTACATTTTCCCAATAATTCTTGTCAATTCGGACCAGAAATGAGAAGATTAGTGTCATCGGCATACACGATAAATTTTACAGTTGTATTGACATTAGTAATGTCGTTAATGTAGAGGTTAAAAGCATAGGACCTAGTACGCTTCCTTGTGGCACGCCATTTAGTAAAGGAACAAAACTTGACTTCTCGTGTTTTATACATACTGATTGTTTTAGATTAGTAAGGTAAGACTCAAATAATGCTAAAGGAGTACCTCTAATGCCCCCTCCCCCCATTCTGTGATAATTTCCATAGCAAAATTTTATGATTTATGCAATCGAATGCCTTACTGAAATTATTGAATAGTGCCAATGTGAAGAGATTTCTTTCTGTGTTTTTTAGTACATGTTCCTTGAGTGTGAGCAAAGCAGTTTCTGTTGACCTACCTTTACGAAAGCCGAACAGAGCACTAGATAGAATGTTTTGTCTGTCGAAAAAGTTAGATAAGCGAGAAAAAATAATCTTTTCTAATCCTTTGGAAAATACTGGAATGATTGAGATGGGTCTGTAATTTGACACGTCGTTTCTGTTGGCTCCTTTAAAAAGTACAGTTACCGTACTCGTTTTCATCTTTTCTGGAAACACCACAGACTGCAAAGCTAGATTAAAAATATGCGTTAAAGTGGGAGTGATGTATTCTAAAACAAACTTGATAGGTTTTATTTGGATATCATCAATCTCAAGAGCTTTACTATTTTTAAGGTTCATGATAGCGCTAAATACCTCAAATTTACTAGTGGGATTGAAAAATAAGATGTTAGAAACGCAAAGAAACGATGACGTATCAGGCCGAGTTTGCTGTGGCACGGTTACACTTGCAAAGTACTTATTGAAATGGTTTCCGAGTGCTAAACCTGAAATTTCATTGTTATTATAGATTATCTTGTCTGGTGAGGTAGCATGCTTTTCGCAGCCAAGAACCTTATTGATAATGCTCCACAAGGTTTCAGGATGTTTACCAGTGGCCTTTGCGAACAGATGCTCATGATAAGCATTCTTAGCGCGTCTAAGTTCCATATTTAGTTTGTTTCTCTGCTTTTTAAACAGTGTCAGCGTTACAGGCGAGTGTGTTGTAAGAAATGCAAGTTCAAACCGAGACCCGAAAATATATTGACGCTGCTCATAAGCGAGTGAAACACACCACACGGCTGGAAGAAAATAAGGAGTGAACATAGCAATGCATGACAAGAAACCAATCCAGCGAAGAATACCTTGGGCGGTCAGCCTGCGCCCCGAACTACCTATCCAGCGAAAAAAATAAGTGCGATAGAAGAACCTAGTACGGAGAATAGGAGAAATCCTCAGAGCAAACTGATAAAACGGGTACATCAGGGACATTGCCGCCCAGCCCACTCACACAGACTAAGGGAAAGATATCATCATTATGCTAGAACATTCACCCGCTGACAGTTTCCAATCTTCGCTAAAAGCCAGCACCGTCGACAGCCCACGCTCGGTCATGGCGCTGCTAGGCAAACGTCAGAAACTAAAGACGATAAAACAGAAGCGCCTCTGAAGCCCATAATGTCTATATGGGCACACGCAACATTAGAGGCGTGATTTCATCTAGCCCTCCTCCCTTTCAACCCCCCCTCCCCGCCTCTTTGGCGGAGGAAAGGGAATGCGATGACGCATACGTAAGCAATAGTAATAACGAATAACAACGACAAGAAAACACAAGGCGTAACGTAGGGCGGCGACCGGAAAGCACCAGATTTCAATCGCCAAATTCTCCGGTGATGAACCGGTAGAGCGCACACCTAGGCTCTCCAATATATGCATAGAAAACGTACGGGAGCTCACAGTGCGTTTTCCGCGAAGACCGTTGCGAAAACTTTGAGTATCGTCATTATGGTGGCAGTTCACTTTTTAGAGGGACGATCGAAAATACCCCGAAGTCAAACGACGGGACAGGTCGGACGAAAAGAGAGAAAAACAAGGAAGGACCGCAGCAATGAATGACAACGAAAAAAGAGGCAGAGAGTCAGAGAGAAAGATTCGACTATGAAAATCAAATGAAGACTGCCCGTGCGCGCCAGTCCAGCTGGGAGTCGAAACGGGAGCTGCACTACAGAATGTCGTGATGACAGTCGTTTAAGAGGCACAGTATCGCAGTATTTTTTTTTCTTTTTTACCGCCGTAGCCCTATATATCTTTTCTCTCTCATTACTCCTCTGTCAAGCTACGCATAAACCTTCTTTTTTTTACTGACTATTTGCTGCCACTTCTCCTGGGAGCAATATTTATTCATTAATGCGATTTCTCCTCTTCCGGTAGGCGAGCGGAAATGTCAGAGAAGGCGGCGAATCATCCTTAGCTTGCACTTGATTGCGCTTTCAACTTTTTAGTTTCCTTTACCTCGCGTTTATTCTCGCCGTCCAGAAAGGAGTGCGTCCAGTAAAGATCATTCGCTAAGCTCGCTCTGTTTATTACGAGATGCGCATCGAAAATGGTCTTACCAGTTCAGTATATGAGGGCGTTACCTCTCCCGGCCTTGCGCTCTCCCGTAATAAGATCGACCGGCAAAGACGGTTCACTTCACCGGACACATATATATATATATATATATATATATATATATATATATATATATATATATATATATATATATATATATATATATACATGAGAACTGTGCAGACATATAGCCGCGAGCATATGTTGAAGCCTTCCTGAGTGTATCACGGTGAGGGGCCCTATGGAAGAAACGGGGTCAAATGACGCCCATTGACATCCATTTTTCCTTCCTGTGTGCCGGCTATCCCATTGACATAAATCTCAACAGCCTCAACGAAAGCGCATTAAGCGCACATTCTCCGCCGCGAGGGTTTGTCTCGTCCGCTCACGCCATTCTATTTTCTCCCGTGTGATATCGCTTTATGACTGTATCAGTGACTCGTTGTAAGAAAGAGGTTGAAGACCTCATTTGGCCACAAATTATCCTCCCGAGAATAAGAGGGTGGAAATGCACTTTCTGACGTAAGGGATAGCACGTACATTAAGGGTGCACATACATTCAAAATTTCTGAACACATCGAATCGAATCGAACTAAATATTCGACTCCGATAATACGGTCTGGTTTCAGGGATGCATATATATGCAAGCGGCAGCGGTTTCACGTGTCTCCTACTGCACAATCGAAGTCAGCCTAGAACACTGAGAAATTTCCGCAAGCAGGTACATTTTTTCAGCTGTGCCAGTTGCTTATTTTTCTTACTTAATACAGCCCAAGAAGAAACAAATTAAGGAAAAGGTGTATCATTTCTTTTTTGACATGTTAATGTGTTCTTTATTTTTCGTTGTATTTGGTTTGAAACCCCGAGCACTCTTTTCGACAATTCTGCAAGGGGAGTTTTTAGTAGCACTGGGGCACTCGTTACTTATCGAGTGTTTCGAGCAGGTCATATTTTTTTGCATGAGGAATATCTCTAAGAAACCTATTGCACGATATGGTGCAATGGGTGTCCTATTGTGCTTACTTATTAATGTGTTGTGGGGGCCTTCAGATCTATTGTAAAGGCTTGTGAAGAACAAGGCCTCATCACCTTTGTGCGTGTCAACATCTTCGCGTCAATAACATATCGTATTAAATTTAGTACGTACTTCATTATGATACCTGTAGTTCATACCTTACCTTATTATATGTAATTAGACCAGTAACATTTCCCAGTGTTGGCTTAGTAGTACTATTATCGATTTTACGATCGCAGAAGGCATAATTACTGTAGATTTCATTTGAATCTCCTTCACAAGCAGCACACCTGGGCGCGACGTTCAGTTGACGTGCCTTGAGTAATGAATGGCCTCAATTTCAGAAGTGCCACGTGAGCCTTAATGCAAATAATTAAACATTTCAGTATTTATTAGTTCGTCAATTGCGCATCTTCATATGCCATGTATGTACCGCGCTCCTCTTTGAGAGATAATTCTGAAGGAACAGACTTGCGCAATCTGCTATAGGCACGTGCTTAAAGAGATCTCTTTCTTTAAGCTTAAACAGGAATATTAAAGAACAGGGAATATTTCTATCAGGTATTTGTATACATATATTATGAGAGTAAAAATATATGTTTATATATAAGACATCAAAAAGCGACGGCTCGATTTAAAAGCCTTCGAAATTGAGAAAACATATCCGGAATCAATCAACAAGTGTCTGAGATCAAAGCCTTGTAGAGAATTTATAAACTGAAATCGCAGTGGAGGGTACCGAACAGTCCACGCTCAAGTCTTCGTTATCGAATTTCTTCCATGCTCATCCAGCATGTATAAATTGCGCACTAAGAGCGCAATTTGTACATGTACTAAGAGCGCACTAAGAACGCAGAGTATTCGTGTACGCCTCAATATAAACGTTGCAGCTCTTGGCAGCGTGGATGCGTGCTGCAACCTCGACATATTGACTTTGTGAACGAATGTGCACTGACAAAGGATTCAGGTTACAGATATTAATTTGGTAAGCAAAAGTGACACCATCCTGGCCTTATGTGCATCCATGCGGTATTTCTTTTAGTTTGATTGATATAGCGAGAAAGTACACAGCTGAGAAAGCCAAAATGACGCCCTTCCGTTATGCCAATTTACGCTCTAGGTTTATCGGGCCCCAACCGTTTCAGATAAGCATTTCCTCTCTTGGCCAGGAATATTGCTCCAGCCTCGTTTGCAGCAGAATTCGCAATGCATCTACAAGAGGCAATGGAAGCATGGAGTAAGCGAAACGAAAATAATAACATGTGGAAAAGGCAACAATAGCATTGGCAAAAACGGCTTGGTGGCTGAACGAGCAGCTACACATAGAGACGCACAGTGGTAAAGTTGTGTGTCTGTGTGTGCGAGGGGGGGGGGTGTGTTAAGGCTGCAGCTCATGGGGGAAAGAAAGAGTTGGCCGCGAAGGGGCTCCAACAAAGCAAGCCTCGCGTGGCTTCGCGAGCAAACACACCGCGTGCCGCGTGGCAGCGCACGCGGCCGCTGCGTCGAACGAATGCGTCCCGATGTCGCGGGCTCGGTCAAGCGCGTCGTCGGAAGAGAGCCGAATGCGCGAGCCGGCCGCGCTTGAGCGTGACGCTTTGGGCGCACACGAGCGGTCGCGACTATGAATCACGCGCCACCACAAAACAGCCCGGCACCGCCACGAGGGGCGCTGCGTGCGCGACGCACGCCCCACCTAGTGGCCGGATGGATAAGCACTGCGCGTAACCTCCGCTCCTATATTCTCCCTCCCACTCACTACTGCGTTCCCCCTTGGCCCTGCACCTTTCCCCTCTCTCTCCTTTTTCTTCCCCACGCACCGCCGCTGACTCTGCTATTTGCGCCGGACGCCATTGCTCAACCAGCGTTGCAATGCTGTCCACGTGGTTTCGTATGTGTCAAGCCCCGAAACGACACAATGCGGGACCAAAGGAAAAAAAATAAGTAAAAGAACAGCACGCACCGGGGTGCCCGAGAGCCTTTCAATTACAGCCGAGTGCTTTTTCCTGTCTGAAGCCAAGTCCAATCTGGCGCGTAAGGTATTCCGGCGCGCGCGCGACTCGCCGCGCATAAACAGCGGCCAGCCGCGCGATGTCACCGTCGGAACAAAGCAGGTAAAAGAAAAAGGAAAACGAAAAATAGTAAATAAAAAAACACCCTCTGCCTGTGCTCGTATTCTGGGTTTTGGCGCCTCGGTTGGAATAAGACTAAAACAACCAGGAAGCGAGACGAGGGTGCCCTAGCGGAGGAACAAAAGCCACAGCTTTGTTCTTCGTGAAGTTTTACGCGTCTGGATACATGTATCTGCAAGACTGGGGTCAAGACAGCCGCGCTAAGTGACTCTCTGTGTGGCGTGTCAGCGAGGGAGGCAGCGTTCAGTAGTGTCACGGAAGGTCGAGGTGTGACTCCCACTCTATGGCGCTAAGCAGACGCGAGAGAACGTAGGCACATGAATGCGGGCAAATCAGTCGAAAACAAACTGCTTTTACCACCACAAAACCGCTGGCAGCGACATTCACGTCTGGTAGAGAGCACCTCATGTGACGCTTCTGACAATCTTTTACTTAAAGCGCTGTCGCCTTGCAGGCCGCAAATGCGTCACATAGGCTCAAGGACACCAAGGAAGGGAGAATTAGGTCTGCTACGGCGCCTCCGTTAACCCGCCTGCGTGGTACTGTAAGGCTAAACAGCACCATGCCCCTGCACCATGTCCGCATCACCCTAGATTATTGTACTTGGAAAAAAAAAGCACTCAATTGTCAACGTGCTTCTTTTCCGCGTTATAACAATGCCTGCCCCCCAACAACCTGCCTCCTGGAACTCAGCCGACGTGTTGAGAGCCAGGAAAGAATTACCTACAGTTTAATCCCTAGGAACTCTTGAAAGTGGAGGAAGTACATAGACGATGATAGAAAATCTTTAAAAAATTCCCGCCGAACCTGCATGGCGATGGCTGTAGATGGCAATGCGGTTAGGATTCATCCAATTTGGCGATGCACAATACTACTAAAGACACCTTCCTTTGGGATTTTTAGTGGTCATTCTGAGATTTTTGTTGCTTCGGCTATATGCGACATACATTGTCTTGGAGATAGGCCTACTTTGCTTTGACACTCGCTCGCCAGCGTCGGCTATGGCAAGGATGGTATGACGATGACGCATTCACGAGGATGAAACCAGACATTGGTTCACAAAAAGTTTCAATGGGAAATGCGGAAAACAAATTTTTGGGGTTTGACGTGCCAAAACCACGATCTGATTTTGAGGCTCGCAGCAGTGAGGAACTCCAGATTAATTTTGACCACCTGGGCTTCTTTAATATGCACCCAATGCACGGTACACGGCCGTTCTTGCATTTCACCCTCAGCGTAATGCGGCCGCCGCGGCCGGGATTCGATCTCGCGTGCTCGGGCTTAGTAGCGCAACGACATAGCCACTACGCCACCGCGGCGGGTCATGCACAAAACGTCCCAGCCTAAATGATAGCAAACACAACTGTAACCGGATTTTTTTGTTGTGGCCTTAGTATGACGCTGCGCTTCTTTTTTTACGCGTGTTTTAGTTAACAGAAACGAACACATGGAGGTTGTCGAATGATCTGTGAGCTGAAAGAGGGCTCTTGATGATCATGAGTTAATGCAGCAGTGCTTTGTAGCAAACCATTAATCCAGATTATGCGCATTTACTATTTTCTGCCTTACCTGGCTATGTTTGATGGAGGAGGGAAAAAACATGTTTCCGTAGAAAGCCCCAAACGTTTTTATTACCTGCTTACCAATGGGTTCGACCATATGGATGAAGAAAACAAAACGAAAAAGAGAACAGCCTTTCTGGCAATGTTTCCACATAGGATCGAAGCGCACTTCTAAACTTGCGAAAACGAACTGCATTGCTGCATATTATTGACTCATGAAGCTTGAACAATGACGGTAACAGTTGAAAATGGATAGCATAAATGTGCCGACTGGTCTTTGTTGAGTTGTATTTTCTTGTTGTCAACGCAAAATCAATAATTCTTGCATACGCAATTAGCAGGCAATAACGATCAGCCATTTCCGCGACCATCTACTTATATATGCGCACGCACATATCCTGTGCCTTAACACACAACGATTTCTTCTTCCCCATGAGCACTTCGGTTGGGGCTGCAGTTACCGAAGGCTATTTTCATAGGCAGAGGCAATTACCTCTTGTCTTTACGAGACCACCCCTGCGTCGGGCCGATTTTGTTTATTATGCTTACGTCACACGAAAACAAGGCACGCTACACCCGTATCAGCACCCTGTGCACGTGCTTCTGTTATTACAGCAGCCACTACGGCGTATGACGGGTGCTTCTGCGAAAGCTGTCAGCGGCACACCTTTCGTGCGACTATGTTTAGACACCATTTGTGCCATCTGAAGGTCCAATAAAAGCGTACATGGCGCTTGCTGGTGTTTCAGTACAAACGCCTGCTCCCGCTTACTTGGGTCTGCGCGTGTGAGCAAGCTGGAGTGAGTGAGTGAGTGAGTGAGTGAGTGAGTGAGTGAGTGAGTGAGTGAGTGAGTGAGTGAGTGAGTGAGTGAGTGAGTGAGTGAGTGAGTGAGGCAATATGTCAGTCAGCGAGGGAAATGATAAACAAAAAAATGTGTTTTTGTCTTAGTTGGATTGCTAGCTTCAGAGGTCTGTGCAAAACCTCTCCCAAGCGGTTCTCCCATGACTGCAGGAATTCGCGCGCGACTTCCTGCAGCCATCTTATGCGGCTGGTGTCCTGTGGTGGGGATTGAAGTAAACGCCACTGAGCCGGGCACAGGTTAGGTCGCTCACTTAACTCGCAGGTTAAGCAAGCGATGACACACAGGAGCCGCAGAAAATTCCCGCCTGTTATCGAACAATGCAATGAACCATAGAATAATAAAGTGAAATTAATCAGGGAGTTTGAACATTACGCGCGCGTAGCCGTTACGAGTCATGCACTCTCGCGCAAATGACCTGGTTCGCGTCATTTGTGTACAAGCACCTCAGTCGCGGAAATCACCTAAATAAGGTGTATGAAACATTAATCTAACTGAGAACATGTATCAGAACTGGGATTTTCTTTTTGATTGTTATTCAAAAACGAAAGAACGTTAAGGCTGCGGCAAAAAGCGAATAAAGGGTGGGACGCCAGGGTGGGGCTCTTATGCCGCTAAGCTTTTTTTAACCACTCGGCTTTGCGGCGCGCCCGGGAAGCCCGGAGCAGCAAGAATGCTGCGGCGTGCGCACGGAGAAGCCGCGAGGACCGTAATTATCGACGCGGTGCGAGCATTGAACAAAGACTCGAAAGACAAATAAATGATGCAAGAGTGAACGGCAAACTGTGGTGCGCCTCGAGAGCGTTACTCGGGCATTCGTTACGAGCACCCCTTGTTGTCGCGACGGGAACCCAAACCCCTCGAGTAAACAAAATAATAGCGGATGGGCGCAGAGGTGCCCCTGCAGGTCTTGCTTGTACTTGCCGTCCCGCGACTTTCGATGCATAATGCAGAGAGATGCCAGTGGGGTGAGGCGTTCCAGCTTTTATCTTTTTTAATAAATTTCCTGGTTCTGCGAACGCACCTTCACAGCGGCTACAAAAGCGCCTGCTCCCGTCTGCTCGTCTTCGTGAAAAAGAAACACCGGTTGAAGGAATCGTAGGATATATTGGTAAGACGCTAAAAGTCGCGTCGTACTTGGCAGATCGTTTGTATCCGCGATCAAAGTTGCTGTTGCTGGCTTTGCTATTCTTTTTTTCCGTTTCAGAACATTCAGATCGTGCTCAAAGCAAGGCGACTTCGGTTAATGTAGGCCTTCATAACTTGACATCAACGACAAAAACGTAAATATCAAGCAACACCACAGCAATGCACCTAACTGTTCAAGCACAAGATCGTTACGATTGAATCTGCGCAAGCAGCGTTGATTTAGCCGACGAGGGTAACCTGCGATCAAGGAAGAAGGAAAAAAAAGACTATCTACTTGAGAGCCTACTGATCTTGAAGATGGTGCCTATTGATAACTAATCTGCTGAAAATGCATATCCAAGTGATGAGGCGTATAAGCTTTTGCATAGAATGAAGCGACATTGCGTTCATTTCGGCAGCTGAGTTCTTGCACACGCACATTTGTTGACGGAAGCTGGAAGTTAGCCTGACTCAGAAAGGAACAAAAGAACATGTTTGGGCATCTTATGACCTATATGAAAGGCCTCACATAGGAAATTACCGGTTTGATGACATCAATGTCGCCCTGCTATAGGGAACGCACCAGAAGCTGCAAGGAGAAGCACGGATTGGCTGTGTAGTGTAAGTTTACCGAACAATCCGACAAGAATGTCGCCTAATCACTTGAGTATTTTTTATGTCTAATTCACTAACGCTGTTCATGGTCTCCTCCCAGGGTCGCGGAGACGGTGCGTTGTCAATTAAAGTCGTCTAAATTATAATAAAGAATTGTAGCATGTTACCATAGCTAGATACACCTGGTAAAAGTTTATGCTTTAATAGTAGGTTGCGTGGCTAACAGAACGCTAATGTTTGCATAGCGCACCCACGTTTCCTTATGAGCTAGGGTTATTTATGCATTTGCAGAATAATGCGAGCGGGAAACAAGAGCCGGCCAACGCGCGCAGGAAAGCGAAGAAAAAAGGAAAAATGAAAATCAGAGTGCACCGAGAAGTGAACATAAAGCGAAAGAAAGGTTCGGCCACGTAAATTAAGAATTAAAAGCGCTGTTCTGTTGCCTTTAATCGAAAAGCGGGGAGAACCAGAGGGCCGAAAGCTGCAGCCGCGCATTAATTCGACATCCCCTCTGTCCGACCTTATCGGAAGGGCCGACCTCGCCCAAACCGTTATCCGGACTTTCCATCCATTAGTAATAACACGGCTCTCCCTTCAGCCGTGGCAGTGGCTTGTCGCGGATCGTGGGAGCCCTAGCCGGGGGAGAACAACAGCGAAGGCGGTACCAGGGAGAACAAGGGGAAGTGGATTGCCGTGGCAGTGGCCTCGTACCCAGGCAGACGAAGGGCGCCATTTCCCTCCCGCCTTGTTCTCTCGCGGCCTGATAACGAATGGCGATAGCTGGCGATTCTGTTCGCCCTTCCCGTCTCCCCTTCTCCCCGACGAACAACTGCGTCTATTTGGGACGGTCTTTCACAAACGGCGCCCCCAGGCGAACAAGCGGAGATAGAGAAGAAGATTCACCTTGAAGATGGTGTACGGATAAGAGAAGGAAAGGAGTCCGAACGCATGAGAGGCTTGTCAAAAGCGAGGACAATGCGATACGGTGGCTTCCGAAGGCTAGGGGCATTCCCGCTATGTTGTAATTAAGACGACGACGTGTACACCCATGGTGGCGTCATGGCTGTATCGTCCCCTTTCTCAACGCAGTCGTTCGCAAAGGGAAAAGTTGCGGATTCGTTTCTAGGGGTGATAATAATGCGAACCTCGCGATAGCGTTTTCATTAAGACGAGACGTGTGGGACCGCTATACGATTCCCCATTTCTCTCGCTCTAAATAAGTTTGTTTACGCAGGAGAGAAACGAGAGCACTGGTTGCCTTGCTCTCTGAAGCTCCCTGCGGTTGGCAGGCAGTACTCATGGGAACCTCCACTTCAGCACTTGCTATACCGTTTTCTATTTAGTGATACCGCGTCAGTAGTTTCCTTGCTTTGCACGATTGAGCAATCGAGAACAATGTCTGTAGAACAGCGTTGCCAGTCAGGCATTTCCTCTTAGAGTAAGTAAGAACACCCTGATATTTCCGTGAGGTATATTCCTGTCGCATCATTTCAGCGCCCCTAGATGACCAGCTATGTGGTCATGCTCCATCAGTTTACATCAAGTGCTATTGATCTGCATGAAAGAGAAATTAATAAAATTTGATTGCATCTAGAACGGCAGAAACTGTGGTCAACGAGGATTAGAAGATTGCTTTACGAATTAATGGAAATACAGTTCAAAAATGAAAGACTGAAATACATTTGAAAGCTGACAAAAGTTGTCAGCCTGCGCGAGCGACTCGTATATGTAATCGGGTAGATGTTGCGAGGGTATCTCACACAGATTTATCCACTCTTTTGGCAAGGAGTTTTTTTCCTAACACTAGTAGCCTAAGTGAAAAAAAAAAAAAACGACATAGGCAGAACTTCATGTCCGGAAACCAGCACCCATTAACCACCTCTGGAGTGCCATTTTCTCTTGCTACACGTAAGGGTGCGCTCGGTGAAAGTGCGAACTCGAATAGGAACTTAAGGTAGCCAGAGGCGCGGCTAAGAAGAAAACGTCCCATGGACGGCCGCTCTTCCCTACACTCGTTACGGTGTAGCACTCACCGGTCCACAAGAGCGACGGGAACACCAGGCGGCAAGTGCTCCAATCCCTATGGGCTCGTACTAAGATTTTCTCGAGCTGCTATTCTCGGTAGTCCAAAGAAGTCTGGGCAGCCTATCTCATGCGGTAAGAGAAATCTCACAAAATTAATGCACGGCGAACTAAAAGAAAGAGAAGCCATGTCAAGAAATGACCAAGGATATTTCCCTCGTGCGCTCGGCCCAGACAGCCACGATCTCTCGCGAGGCTCACAAGGGGGAAAAACGAAGTTCTCTTTACGGCTACCAAGTTTCCCAACGGACCAAGGTTATTCCGTTGCGGGGATCGCTGTACATTGCCGGAGTGTAGGAGCAGGAGAGGGCTGCCTGGTGGGAGCTCGCTCCCTCCTCTCTCCTGAAAAAGGAAAAGAGGGAGAAAGAGAACGCGCTGCGGTAAATAAAGGGCAGCGGGGGTGGAGCGGGCGTCCGGAGATGTTATCGCGCAGTGCCGAAAACGAGACCTCTCGCGGCGGAGGCGAGAATTACGCGCGTCGTGAAATATGGGACTTCCCCGAGAGCGGCAACGTTATCACTCCGAGGCCGGCACGGGTCGCGCTCTGCGCGTTTCCGCTCCGAGCTGCACGAGGCTATTAATTAACGAGCGTGCAACACCCGCCTCTCTCTTCACCCGCACCCTCGCGGAGTCTTAGTGCGCGGGGCGAGGGCGCTTCCGCACACAGCGAGCTTGCCAGCAAGCGGCGACGACAACGTCGTCGGAGAGCGGATGCAAAGCCGCTGCGGCACTGCAAGCGCCTTCCGGAAGGGGCCGACGTGCGTGCCCTGACCTCCCCCGGCTCCTCGCCGACGCTGCCCCGACAAACTCGCAACGGTTGCTCGGATGGCTGAGGGGAGCGTTGCCGTCGGCGGCCAAAACACAATGGTCGCTAGGCGGAGTGAACTTTTTTTTCTCTCCGCAAGCTGACGGAGCCGCCGCGAGCATAATTGAATACACGCGTTCGCGGCGGAAGGAACAAATGCGACGTTGCTTGTTTGGATACGCGAGGCGTCGCTCCGAGTGGCCTAGATGTCGAGTGCGTGCGCTACGCGCGCCATTCGTTATCGTTGTTGCACTTGTTACTCGCGGCGCCAGAAATTGAGGAGGGTTGTCGGCCGAATGGCGTCGGTGAGAGAAGATGAAGAAGAAGATGGCGACAACGACGACTGCGGCAACGGTATACTTTAATTTGTGCCTGAAGATGTTGCAGAAGCGCTATCGGAGTTCCCACATGCGACGGGACAGGATGGAGCGGCTTTCGTGAGGCGTTCGTGTAACGTCACCACGTGTACATTTTCTTCCTCCCTTGTCTTCATCGTCATTGATAATTTTACTCCAGTCCCGTTTTCCGCTGTGTAGTCTAGCGTTCTAGAGTGCAACAACTCAGGCCGACCGCTATACCTTCGCTCTGAATAAAATACACATTTCGTTTCTCTCCTGCTCCAGGTGCCACTTGCCTGTACAACCCCATTCTCTCGTGGTGTCATCACTGCGTTTTCACTAAATGATATGCAAATTTGGTTACGTCTTTTTGTTGTGGTGCTAATTTACGGCCTGGAACGTAAACACATATGGGATTGCAAGGTTGAAACTTATTTCGTCTAAATACCGTGCACCGCAACATAACAAATAACTTATATTTACCTCGGAATAGCCTCTTTTGATGTTCCTAAGCATTTGTACAGCGTTTCGTAGACACGAGGTTTGCGTCTACACATATTTTACTTTTACTGAAAGGTATCGGATGGTTTACGCCTATTGCCAATCCCCCATACTCCTCTTCACGCATGCACATAAAGGCGACTGCGGAATTAGTTTACAGCCAAAACGACAACTTCGTCGTTATTGATCGCTGGATACCACTAGATTTTAGCATTTACTTCTATCAGTCATTAATGCAAGCATCTCTAGGGAAGAAGCGAGGACAAAAGAAAAGACTGTAATAAGATGCTTGACTTGTTCCTTGATTTTCCCCTCCGGCGATGCGTTTACATGTCAAATACGCATTGCGATGCGCTTTTTACTTGGCGTTACTTGGCATGTTACTTGACGTTCGAGTACTCACGGCAAACTGCTGCAGCTGCTCAATTTACCCTGTTATGCTAGACAACCTACTACAACTCAGTTCTATTCAGCTATAGCTTTCCATACTACCAAAATTCGAAACGAAAAGAATCTAATAAAAAAGTATTCCCATATCCTCTTCAATCCCATAGTCCAGCTTTTCCTCTTCAGTTACCTCGCTTCATTGTCCGACGTCTATCGAGTGAAGAAAAAGAATACGAAAGAAGAAGAACGAAAACAACAGAAGAAAAGAGACAAGGAGGAGGAGGGATGCTCGCCGTGGGTAAACATGGCATTTTTGGAGAACAAAGAGCGACCACGGGCGGCGGGCTTCTGCGGGCGGCAGCACACGGCGGCTACAGCATGGCCTCCGAGCAGGTCGTGGTCGAACGCTGCGGTGCTCGGCGGAGAAGCCGACTTTCCATGCACGGCCAGAAGCAAGCAATCAACAAAGACGACAGCTGCCGTAGCAGCAATAGCATCAGCCCTGTTCGCCAGACAATCAAGCCCAACCCGCTGTTCCACCAATCGCGCACGCGGTCGAGCCCGCAGGCAAGGGCTGCTGCGCCAACAAAACCCGCACCACTAAGGCTTCACTACCCGGACCTCATCCAGCACTGCTTCTGCTGCTGGCTGCTGACATTCGGCGGCGGCCTATGGTGAAGGGAGGCCGGACGCCCCCATTGTTCGGCCACTCGGGCCCTTCGTGTCATGTCGATCGGGTGCCTATACAGGCTTTTCGTATGGAAGTTGGCTACAGTGTTGTCCGTCGTCAGTGCGTGTTTAAATTACAGGGGAGGATGGCTCAATCGAGGCACAATTTACAGTGGCCAACACCATCAGTTGCACTTACCTCTGCTCGAAAGGCGAATTGCGGCAAAGTTAGGTCAGGGCAGGCTAAATGCATGAATTCCGCTTCACCGATCATTAGTTCCAGGCTATTATGCGGAAAGTATTTGCGGCTGAGAAGCGGAAGCACGAACTGTTCAACCATTCGTCACCGACACAGAGCGCAGCCACGGGCGTTGACATGCGGAAGCAGCACAACTGATGTCAGTGTGTCGTTTTTTTACACTTAACGTCAGGGACCGGAGAGGTCTTGTGAGACGTAACGGTGCACTTTCAAGTCGAAGCAAGGATCAATACGCTAAGGGCATGCCTTCACTAACCCTATACTCAAGTGCTAATGAAAGAGTGCAATGCTTCAACCAGGAAGAGGGCGAAAAAAAAAAATACGGCTGCCCTACAGATCCTAAAATAACAATTTAAGGTATGGTCAAAAACTGTTGACTGAGCGCTGCAGTTTTCATCGGTGTTGCACCCAACTAAGCAGTTTTACTCAGGGCTGCGGTGCCTAACGAAAGGGCCGCGCGTTCCTGTCTGTGCTGCTCCTGCCGGGCACCCCTTTTGACTCTTTCGCTCCAACGCTCCGCATGGCGTGCGTGAGGCGCCACGTGGACGCCCTGTGAAGCGCTGGCTGTCGGTGGCGTCGTCGCTGACAAGAGCGCTGGGCGACCGTGGCAGTGCGCGTCATCGGGCTCCGCCCCACACGGTTTTGGACCCAGTGGCGTGTCAGTGGATAACAATGGTCTTGTACACGAGCCGGGGGGTTTTCAATTTGGAAGCCCTTGTCTTCGCTCATTTCGGGTGCCGCCCTGTGTTTCCCCGAGGGATCGCCGAAAACGTGTTTCTTTATTGCTGGTCTCTGCAACAACCGCCGCATTGGGGCCGGAGACGGCAGTGCGGGCCCAAAACAAATTGTGTGTGCTTTGCGAATGCTGAACTACTGCTGGCTGATCCCTTTCATGACACTTTTGGTGCTGGGAAAACATCACGAATAAATGCACGGCGCATTGTTTTACTGCAGAACGTCGAAGAGGGTGCGCGCGGCGAACGACTCATTGTCCGATGTATAGGAAAGGTATGCACACATATAGAGCTGCATTTGAACTACCGCGCTATATTGTCCAAGCGACGCGAACAATTCTTCTCGAACCAAGCATAAACAAACTTGAGGACAAAGTGGTCCAGCAGAAAAGAGGCTGAAATGCGTGCTCACCAGTCCCGCACAACTGATATTGACAGCTGCGTCGAAAGTTCACAGCACCACCTTCCGTGCATTTTCATGTCAAGCAGTAGCGACAAAAGTGTATTATGCTAAAACAAATGCCTTTATTTGACTCTTTCGGCCGTTTTCGAGGTTTGTCGAAGGTAGGACTCTGCAAGGATAACATTCGTTCGCTCGCTCTTTCTTTCTTTCGTTCGTTAGTTAGTTGGCTCGTCCATTTCTTCGTTCGGGCTATTTGCTTACATTGACAATCATCGTCGATAATTTCTGCACTATTTTTATTTCATACAACATTGGTATTGAGGTCCTCACTGAAAACTTGCTTTCTCTCTCCGTTTCCCCTTAACCAAAATGTCATTCTACACTTAACACATAAAACCATTCCAGATAAACCTCGGGACCTTCATCTTTCTTTATTTTAGTAAAGAACACTTATGACAGCAAGTATTGTTATGCCAGGGTGTTCCCTGTGTTCGTTAGAAAACGTACACGACTGAAAAGAAGTAGATCTAATAGAGAGTTTTAGGTTAGGGGACGCAAGCGGCTTGCGTACGCAAGAACTAGGGGTGGTGGTACTGCGCATGCGCACACACAGAGGTAGTGGTCTGCGCATGTGCAGTGCTAAGGCCCTTAAATTTTGCGTAGGCAAGCCGCTTGCGTCCCATATTCTAAAACTCCCTAATAACTACTTGTCCTTGGTGTTGTCAAGACGCTGTTGTTGGGTCGATAAACCATAGTAAGAACTTTTGCTCCAATATATTGAGATAGCTTACAGCTCTATCTCCCAGAGTAAGGAACCACCCCAACGAATGAGATACGCACTTTCCGAGGCGCCTGCGTGTGTTTGTGTAGTCGAGCCGGACAAATGGTCATATCGTGGTATTGCGTATTGCGCTACTAAAATACCTCTGGTGTGCAGCATGGATCTTTGCGAAAGTGCATATTCACTCCAGTGTAGTTTCACCCTGCTTGCTTGCTGCTTGCTATGCTTACCCTATGTCTACACTATCTCGACTATTTCACGTTCTCCCCCCCCCCCCCGCCCCCCTTCTTTTTTCCTTGTGTGGCATGCTACATTTCTTGCATCTACTTTTCTGCAATAATGCGGCACGGAAATACAAGATTCGAATCGGGCTCAGGCGCTCATGACTGTATGCGCTTGCACATAGCACTAGAGATTGAGCGGATAAAGCTCTGACTTGGTGGTCACGTGGCGCGGTGACACGTAGATTTGCATCGTCACAGATTCGCATCCCTCTTCCTACCTACTAGTGCAATCTCTAGCTTCCACACTAGTACAGTAGTATTGTGAAAAAGAGTACGCATACCCTTTCTCGGAGAAACCATACCACATCTACGTTCCTCACACACCTGCTTTACATGTTGCCAAGCAGGCTGCCATGCTCATTCGCAAGCGATCACTCTTGCGGCCACCGGGACTCCACAGGGGGAAGCCGGGGTTATACAGGGTATGTCCACGAATGTGGAAGTTCGAGACAAAGACCGTTGCTTGGGCGGATTCTTCTGCGCTTTGTACAAAGAGCGTGCGAGAAACGTTCGTGCAGCCTGTGAACGTGGCTTTCTCTGGTGCGGCGCCGTCATTAAAATTGTTCCCAGGGGGAGAATCCATGGCAGTGAGCTCGGCTGTGGCGTTCGCGCCAATGGATTTGGCCACGGGTGGTAGCACTTGTAATCCGACTAATGGGGCGGCGGCTGGGGCTCCACCAGCGATAATCGCCGCAGCCATAACAAACACGCCGGACGAGGGGAAACGGGGGTGAGAGAAGGGGAGACACGCGGCCACCGAGGCTGCCAAGACCACTCCAAGAAACGCAGTGCGCTGAGCGGTCGGCGTGCCCGTTTTGCAGCCGCGGCTGCAGCGAGGACTTCAGCCACGGCGCACTTCCTTTTCCGCTCAGCTGGCTGTAGCCATTAACGCCTTTGTGGCTATGGACAATGGCAAGAAAAGCTCACGGCTCTCGTATACAGCCTGCTTTCCCCTGCATGCCCTAAGCAGTGCTCGATAAAGTTATAGCTCCGACTTTTCCAAGCGCAGTAAGGAAAAGTTGAGGATCATAAATCTTGGGTCAGAGCCCTTGCTTGTGACAGATACGGCTGCAGTTAGGTGAGCACGATGTGGTGGAAACAGGAGAAAGTCGAGAAACAAGTTTAACGGGTTGGGCGTCTAGTGCCGCAGAGGGGCGCGAAACAGGATAAATGAAATTATCTGCAATTGCTGATGAAGTATGAAGTATAACGATAGTGAAAGTTTGATCCATTGTCGCCTTGGAAAGTGCATAACTTGCAGCAGTTACTGCCTTCTGCAAAAGTAGGAAATTGAGTGAAGACAGAAGAGCCAATTAGACGTAAGTAGAATTGCCAAAATGTTTAGAAAAAAAGAAGGCGAGGACAATGATACACTGGAGTTATGGATTTCATGTTGTTCTGGTGCTGACAGAGCTCCTTGTGGAATTGTGTAGAAGCTAATCTGTTGCCCACCGCGGTTGCTTAGTAGCTGTGGTTTTGAGCTGCTAAGCACGAGGTCCCGGGATCGAATCCCGGCCACGGCGGCCGCAGTTCGATGGGAGCGAAATGCGAAAAAACCCGTGTACTTAGATTTAGGTGCACGTTAAAGAACCCCGGGTGGTCCAAATTTCCGGAGTCCTCCACTACGGAGTGCCTCATAATCAGATCGTGGTTTTGACATGCAAAAGCCCCTAATTAAAACCTACTCAGCAAAGCAGAGCACTGCTTGCGTGTAAGGCGTATCAGACGCGTGCGGGCGCAGTCACTGTGTAAAAGCCTTCAAACAATGCGCGCTACGCTCATGTTGCCAAGTTTTAGAGAATGTTATTGCACTAGTGCGAAAAGACGGCGTCTTTAGAACGTAGAGCATAGAGCGTGTAGCTATTACTAAACAGTCTCAAATGGTGTCAAGTTACCGAATGATAATCTGGTACGCTCACTATGTTTATGCAGACAGGGCAAGCCTTTGTGATATCTGCCTTCGTTCTCTGCCTCACTCATGTGCGCTGTCTTCATGTCATAAAAGAGAAGTACCTTGTTCTTCCTGACTTCACAAATTACGAAGATTCCTCTTGCGATAACTGAACGCACTTGCGGAAGCTCAGGTTAGAAGCTGCTCGAAAACAAACTAGCAAGCCACTGCTATGCTTCCACATTATCATTTCTTTTTCTGCCGATGTTCACAAACAAACGTGTTTGAAATTCTTAGAGCTTGTCTTTTTCTGTGGCGACTAACTTACGCCGTCCAGTATGTAACTAGGAAAAACTGCGTGGAAACACTTAATGCTAACCAAGAGATCCTTATTATGTGAGAGTTCTAAACTTCCACTTTTGTAAGGCATTCAGTTGTACGGCCGTAACAAATACGACAAATACAATTTAACTAATACACATTAGCGTCCCAATTTTCTGTTCAGTATGCACTTCAAGAATGGGTGATTGCATTTTTTTAAACGGCTACGACTTTGCTCCGCATCAGAGGCTTGATGTAATAGCTATTTCGCATCATCCCTTCATCTTGTCATAGTCGCCAAACACTTCATTACTGGCGGGACAATGATACTGCACGTGTGTCGTGGAAGACCTGCGCACAGACAAACAGGGACCAAGAAGTTTTTATAGAGTTGCTTGGAAAGATTCGGACGGCTCTACACTGGCATCATATTATGCAGTTGGAAACTTTTGCAAACGCTCGCCATAAGTCTCTCTCTTCCATAAAGTTAAGCCCTCTAGAAGACGAGCAACTTCCTTTGCGCCACACGCTATTTGCTATGCTCCTCCTTTATAAGCACGGAACTTTTTAAAACGCATGGTGTTGAACTCGTCGTCAAGGAACACTTTCGCAAGATACTAAATATTCAAACGAAATCGTTGGTGAACTACGCTGCACTTTCTTCTGTCACGATCTCTCGTCCTTGAAACATTACTTTGCGATCACCACGCATGCTCCTGACGTCCTAAGTGTTGCAGTATTTGTAATATAAGCCGTACTCACTCCCATAATTTCCGTGTTCCATGTGGACAAATGCTGGCCTCTTAAGAACTGTTTCTCTTCAAACCAACTTCTCCGCCATGTTCCGACCATAGCTTCTGCATCAGAATTCTGAGCAAGGCTTGATACGGCACACGAGGCAACTATTCTCAAAGAAGTGGTGTGCAACACCTATTGTCCCCCCGTTTTTTTTTATGCAAGAAGCCACGGTTAAAAAAGAAATATCGATATTACAATGGATAAATATTGAGCGTCGTAACTCTCGTGCGCTATTTATATAGGCTGAGAAAATCCTTTAGTGATCGATAAGAAACGAGGTCTGAACCTTGGAGGTATTTGTTCGGAGCAGCGAATTCATTCCGTACAGCGCACTTTTTTTTTTCACGCAAACAACTGCGTGTGGTGTCTGCTAAAAATAAAGTCGCACGTGGATACACGAATTCAATGAAAGACAGGAGAAGGAGCTGACATGAAAAAGGGTCAGGATTTAAGCAAGAACAAAATCGGAAAGCTTCACACGCGGACAGTTGGTATTGACAAGAAAGGAAGTTGCGCGACAACAAAATGAAAGTCGGCACAGGATTGCGAAGTTCGGGAAGGAATGAAATGGGGATGGAAACGATACACAGCGGGGCTGTATTTGCATGCCTTTCCTGTCACCCTGTTTCTTGGCACGCATGTAGAAAGGCGCCCGTTGGCTCGAACCATTCGGGTGCATCCCACAATGGGTGGCGCAGAGCAGTGAACCCGCAAATAGAGTTGAGCTAGCGTTGTGCACTTGTCAAAGCGCCCTGGCTATTCTATGAAAATCGCGTGCGCACGCACGCACGCACGCACGCACACGCGCGCGCGCGCGCACACACAAACACACACACACACACACACACACACACACACACACACACACACACACACACACACACACACACACACACACACACACACACACACACACACACACACACACACACACACACACACACACACACACACACACGCTGTTTTGATCGCACCGCTGGTACGATCTGTTGGGAACTCGGCGCTGACGCCCGTGGTTGTACCTGGGTCGCAAGCCCCAAGGGTAGCGTTGGCCTGGCGGCCTGGGGTACAACTGGAAGCATCCGAAGGTCCCGGCAAAGCATGAGTCGACTGGTAACAACAAAACAACTTGTTTATTTTAACATTGCAAAGAGTTGGCGGTCAGGTTGACCGAAGTAGAGAGACGGGAGAGCACTTTACTCAACAGAAGAAATCGGAGCCCTCCTTTTGGTGTCCGGGGGCAGCTGTTTTTATACTCTCGCAGTTGAGGGCAAGAAGGAACCCCTCAAAAGACGAGCACGTGAATGTACAATGGGCTAATGGTGACGCACACTGTCGTAGCGCTGCCGTAGCACCATGTCGAGCACGATCTCGTAGCACCCTGTCGTAGCGCTGCCGTAGCACCATGTCGAGCACGATCTCGTAGCACCCTGTCGTAGCGCTGCCGGTCGGGCACAATGACTGTAATGAGCGGATGATCCCTGCTTTCGCATCGCCTGGTTCGGGCACAATGACTGGAATGAGAGGGTGATCCTTTGCGGTCGCATCGCCGCAGTCGCGCCTGGAAACACCTGCCGATGAGCGTTGCGGCGACGATGATCGGGCCAAAATGTCTGCCGCCCCGCCGCAGTCGCGCCGGCAAAACCACGTGTCGCAGGCGAAACGCAACAGACCGCCCCGCCGGGGGAAGGAGATCCCGATGGACAGGGGACTGCATCCGCTGTCCGGAGGGATGTCGCTCGATGATGCTCATAACCGAAGTCGGGCGTCCCTCGACGTTTCTTGAGCGCAGCGCACAGAGAAGGCCTCGTTCTCTCGTTCAGGTTCGCACGGGACACTGCAAAGTGACTTCGGGAGAGTTCACATTTTTGTTCTCGTTCCCGGCAAGCGTTAGAACTACGCTGAAACTCAACCGCTCAGTCAGCAAGCACGGCACAACCCTCACTAAGCCCTGCCAGGCTCTTTCCCCTTTTTATACCACTGTCTAGTTCCTTACAGTAGTCTAGCATCACTCAGAACGCGTCCACAAATTGAAAAATTGCACTAGAAAGCATATCATCACTTTGAAACACTAAACAAAAGCAATATGTTAAAAAAAAATCCTGCCTCAGGAAGAAAAACATCAGTAACCAACAATTTTGAGGCTGATTCCTACGTTAGGGGCTTCGACTTAAGCCATCGGCGTTACCGTTGAGACTCCCCTTTTTGTAACGCACCTCAAAGGAATATTGTTGTAAAGCGAGGCTCCAGCGCAGGAGGCGGCCATTTTTGGGAGAGATGGTCTGCAGCCATTGGAGAGGGCAGTGATCCGTCTCAATGATAAACCTCGAGCCGGCTAGATAGCATGACGATTTCTGAACGGCCCACACGAGACACGCACACTCTTTCTCGGTGGCGCTATACGCCTGCTCACGACTGGACAGCTTACGACTAGCATACAGGACGGGGTGTTCTACTTCTCCATTTTCCCGTTGGCACAGTACAACGCCCATGCCTCGCTCACTAGCATCGCACTGAACAATGAACCCTTTTGTATAGTCTGGCGATCGTAGCACAGGCTGGTTTGTTAGGGCACTCTTTAGGGCGCTAAAAGCTCTTTCCTTTGTCTCGTCCCAGACGACTGTTTGAGGCTCTGTCTTTCTTAGAGCATCCGTCAGGGGAGCCGCGATATCAGAGTACCTGGGGATGTACCTCTGATAGTAGCCGGCGACACCTAAGAACGACCGAATATCGGTCTTCGTGCGCGGTTGCGGAAAGTCTCGCACAGCGGCCACTTTTATTTCAGAGGGGCGGCGACGACCCTGACCAATCACGTGACCGAGGTAGACAACCTCGGCCTGTGCTAACTGGCACTTAGGAGCCTTGACTGTCAAGCCCGCTTCGCGCAGGCGGGTTAGCACTGCCCGCAAGTGTGCCATATGCTCAGACCAGGATGCGGAGAATATCGCTACGTCGTCTAGATACGGTAAAGCGAATTCTTGCTGTCCATGAGGCTTGAAAAACAGTATGGCGCGTTCTTCAAACCAAAACTCAACACTTTAGGACGGAATGTTCCCATTGGTGAAATGAACGCCGCATACCTACTAGCCTCTTCTGTAAGTGGAACCTGCCAATAACCCCTGACAAGATCTAGGGTGGAAATAAACTGAGCGCTACTAACTTTCTCAAGGCGCTCCTCGATGTTAGGGATCGGATAAATTTGATCCTTAGTGAGGGAATTAAGCCTGCGGTAGTCGACGCAAGGACGAGGTTCCTTGCCCGGTACCTCAACTAAAATCAAAGGGGAGGTATAATCACTCTCACCTGCCTCAATAACACCGAGCTGTAGCATTTTCTTTACCTCAGCCTCCATAATATCGCTCTGGCGGGGTGACACCCGATACGCCTTGGATCGTACTGGCTCTGGGGAGGTAAGTTCTATATCATGAGTAAGTACAGAAGTCCTACCAGGCCTCTCAGAGAACAGACCTTGAAACTCTTGTAATAGCTGGTGTAGTTCGGTTTTCTGCTCGGGCGACAGCGGTGCTTTACTGATAAGGTCACTAATGACTTGACCGGTGTCTTCCCTGTTCGTCACTGAGCCTAGTCCCGGAAGCTCGACCGGAAGCTCTTCAGGAACGTTTACCATCATGCACACCACTGCTTCCCTTTGTCTATAAGGTTTGAGCAGATTACAGTGGTAAACTTGCTGTGCTTTCCGCTTTCCTGGCAGACTTACCACGTAGTTAACGTCCGACAGTTTCTGAACAATTCGTGCTGGGCCCTCCCACTGCACGTCTAGTTTGTTGTTTAGCGATGTGCGCAATATCATGACCTCATCGCCCACCTCAAAACGACGGGCCCTGGCTGTCCGATCATAATAAACCTTGGCCCTCTGCTGGGCCTTTGTCATTGCTTCACCTGACAACTCCTGTGCCCTTCTTAAGCGTTCGAGGAGCTTAAGTACGTACTCCACCACGACTGGGTCGTCGCCCCTGCCTTCCCATGATTCTCGAAGCATGCGAAGCGGAGACCGAAGCGAGCGACCGTACACCAGTTCAGCTGGCGAAAACCCCGTAGCCGCACGCGGCGCGGTTCTTAACGCAAACATCACCCCAGGCAGACACAGCTCCCAGTCAGTTTGATGTTCAAAACACAAGGCTCTCAACACGCGCTTCATGACGGAGTGGAGCTTCTCAACGGAATTCGACTGTGGGTGGTACACTGAGCTGTGTAGCAGCTTTACCCCACACCTTTCGAGAAAAGTTGTCGTCAAAGCGCTAGTAAACACTGTGCCCTGATCTGATTGGATTTCCGCAGGGAAACCAACTCGCGCAAATATGGACAGTAGTGCATTAACTATCTCAACTGAGCTGAGTTCTTTAAGCGGCACTGCTTCAGGGAACTTTGTCGCTGGGCAGATCACAGTCAAAATGTGTCTGTACCCCGTGGCTGTTACCGGCAGAGGTCCCACAGTATCAATAACGAGCCGTCTAAAAGGCTCCGTAATGATAGGTACCAATTTCAACGGCGCCCTCGATTTGTCCCCTGGTTTGCCCACCCGCTGACAAGTGTCACATGTCCTCACGAAATGGTCTGCGTCCCGAAAACACCCTGGCCAATAGTACTCTTGCAAGAGACGGTCCTTAGTTTTCTTAACTCCTAGGTGTCCGGACCACGAACCCCCGTGTGACAAGCGCAACAGATCCTGACGATAGCATTGAGGCACGACCAGCTGATCGAACTCCACTCCTCGGCGGTCTAGATACTTCCGGTACAGGACTCCACCTCTTTCCACAAAACGCGCAGTTTTCCTGGCGATACCTTCTTTGACATTGCAGCGCACGTTTTCCAGGCTGCCATCCTTTTTTTGCTCGGCTATCAAAGCCGACC
This sequence comes from Dermacentor variabilis, assembly GCF_050947875.1. Classification (NCBI taxonomy): domain Eukaryota; kingdom Metazoa; phylum Arthropoda; class Arachnida; order Ixodida; family Ixodidae; genus Dermacentor; species Dermacentor variabilis. Next base: position 96,012,275 of record NC_134572.1, on the reverse strand, counting down.
GGCTGACTTTTAGCAACCTATCAAGTCCGTCTGACGTAGGCGCGATGAGCAAATCAGTAGATAGCTCTTCTAACTTTCCCGCATCGGGATTTTCCTCTCCGGTATCTGGTGCCTTTAACGTTACAGACTCAAGTTTATTCAGTTCGGGCGTGCTCTGAATATCAGCTTGCTGCGCCTCTGACCCTTTTTCGTTGTTTGATAACGTCGGCCCCGCAACTACCGCCTTTGCAGCGAGCTCCCGAACCTTCGATCTGGTTAAGGCCTGAACACTAGCTTCACCAAACAAAAGCCCCTTCTCGCGCAGGAGGTGATCGGACCTGTTTGAAAATAGGTACGGGTACTGGGGTGGCAGCATAGATGACACTGCCGCCTCCGTCTCAAGCGCTCCGAAAGGTCCTTCAATAAGCACCTTTGCTACTGGCAGACACACGCTATGAGCTTCCACGGCTTGCTTGATCCATGCGCACTCGCCCGTGAACATATGGGGTTCTACGTAAGACGGGTGAACTACATCCATCGTAGCTGCGGAATCGCGAAGCACTCGGCACTCTTTCCCGTTCACGAGGAGGTCTCGCATGTAAGGCTCGAGAAGCTTCATGTTCTCGTCAGTGCTGCCTAATGAAAAAAAACACAACTTTTGGTGTTGTTTCCGGACACTGCGCCGAAAAGTGACCCGGCTTCTGGCACGTATAACACAAGCGCGCTCGCCTCATCTCGAACCGCTTTCTGCGTTTGGCTGCCGCCGTCTCTTTACGTTTGGTCGGACTGCTTTCACTCGCATCCTCACTACGCGTGTCCCCCTTTAATCTCATGGGTGTGAACTTCGGCCTCTCAAACTTCGAGCCAAATTCACCCTTTTGACCGTCCTTAGCTCCGCGAGCCCGACGCGTCACAAACTCCTCGGCTAGCTCAGCGGCTTTAGCCACCGTACAAACGTCTGGCCTATCCAAGACCCAGTATCGCACGTTCTCCGGTAACCGACTATAAAACTGTTCTAGCCCGAAGCACTGCAGAACTTTATCGTGGTCACCAAACGCTTTCTCTTCTTTGAGCCACTCCTGCATGTTCGACATAAGCCTATACGCAAACTCTGTATATGACTCACTTTTGCCTTTCTCATTTTCCCGAAACTTCCGACGGAACGCCTCCGCAGACAGCCGGTACTTTTTTAGAAGACTCGATTTCACTGTGTCGAAATCCTCTGCCTCCTCTCTATCCAAGCGAGCGACTACGTCGGCCGCCTCGCCGGGTAACAAAGTGAGCAAGCGCTGTGGCCACGTTTCCCGAGAGAACCCCTGCTTCTCGCACGTTCGCTCAAAGTTAACCAGGAACAAACCAATGTCCTCTCCAAGCTTAAACGGCCGCATCAGGTCAGTCATTTTGAACAATACTCGTTCTCCTGCACCGTGTGCCTGACTTCCATTACGAGCGCGTTCCATCTCTACCTCGAGACGCTTCATTTCCAAAGCGTGTTCGCGCTCTTCTTTTTCTTTCTGCTCTTTAAGTTCGCGCTCCTGTTTCTCTTTTTGCTCTTTAAGTTCGCGCTCCTGTTTCTCTTTTTGCTCTTTAAGTTCGCGCTCCTGTCTTTTTGACCTCTCCTCAATAGTCTCAAGGCATTCCGACAGCTCGTCATCCTCAGCCTCTAACTCAAGAATAGCCTTTAGCAGTTCAGGTTTTCTTAGTTTGTCTGAGACATCCAGACCCAACTCTCTTGCAAGCTCCAGCAATTTCGGTTTGCGCAACGACTTCAAATCCATGGCTGCTCTGAATGCTGCTTTCTCTACTGCTTACTATTGTCTTGCCGCAACTAACCCGGCAGCAACGACAACCACAATTACCAGCTCTGTTTCTGACACTAACAAAAGCCTGGCAAAGCTCAGAAGAAGAAAGTCCCGCACTCACCAAACCTCGCAGGCAGGAATTCCGCGCAGTCGTTCCGCTGCAGGCAACCAGTCGTCACACAGGGCTCGTTGCACTGCTCCCGGATCGTCGTTGAGCTGCTCAGCATACAGTCAACTGCATCTCTTCGCTGCTGGCCTCCGTTGTCGCGATCTCACCGCTGGCAGACAGTTGTTTGAAGTCGGAGGCGATCCCACCGCTGCCACCAGATGTTTTGATCGCACCGCTGGTACGATCTGTTGGGAACTCGGCGCTGACGCCCGTGGTTGTACCTGGGTCGCAAGCCCCAAGGGTAGCGTTGGCCTGGCGGCCTGGGGTACAACTGGAAGCATCCGAAGGTCCCGGCAAAGCATGAGTCGACTGGTAACAACAAAACAACTTGTTTATTTTAACATTGCAAAGAGTTGGCGGTCAGGTTGACCGAAGTAGAGAGACGGGAGAGCACTTTACTCAACAGAAGAAATCGGAGCCCTCCTTTTGGTGTCCGGGGGCAGCTGTTTTTATACTCTCGCAGTTGAGGGCAAGAAGGAACCCCTCAAAAGACGAGCACGTGAATGTACAATGGGCTAATGGTGACGCACACTGTCGTAGCGCTGCCGTAGCACCATGTCGAGCACGATCTCGTAGCACCCTGTCGAGCACGATCTCGTAGCACCCTGTCGTAGCGCTGCCGGTCGGGCACAATGACTGTAATGAGCGGATGATCCCTGCTTTCGCATCGCCTGGTTCGGGCACAATGACTGGAATGAGAGGGTGATCCTTTGCGGTCGCATCGCCGCAGTCGCGCCTGGAAACACCTGCCGATGAGCGTTGCGGCGACGATGATCGGGCCAAAATGTCTGCCGCCCCGCCGCAGTCGCGCCGGCAAAATCACGTGTCGCAGGCGAAACGCAACAACGCACCCACACACACACACACAAATTATATATATATTTTTATTTTTTTGCTAACAAAATGAAGCAGGAAGAAACGACTAGGGGCCTGGGCATAAAGTAAGTAGTAATAGCTTTCTTAATGTTCGAGTATTACCGAGACTACAAATTCAGAGAGATGCGAAGTAGCGCTGTTCCTAAAACCTAGTGGCCGCCAGGTGTCTGTCAGCGTCATTACTTAATCGAGAGCTTTCCTTTTTTCAAGCTTTTGGATGAATCTCTGTGACTTTCATATAAGAGCTCCAAGCAGCTTGTGTGCATCGCTTGCGGCGAGTATAGACGCAAGCTCGATATGCTTTAGAGAAAGGAGATCAAATGGAGATGAGTTTTAGCTGTCGCCGAAACCACACCATTGCACATTTATGTCTTTCTTTAATCTCCGCTTTCTCTGTAACACTGTCAGAGTTTACCAAGGTCACGTAAATTGGCTAAACCTATTTATGTTATACATAGCCGCCGGCAATTTCCTAGGGCGAAGAGCGCGAAAACACGGACCTCCTCTAAGTCAGGTTGGCCACCAGCATTTTTGTTGAGCCTGGACTCATCGTCGTTGTCTCTGTTATTGCTGTGTAGATTGTTCCCTTGTGTACTGTAAGCTTAACTATTTCCTGAGTAGGCTGACGGCTACAAAAATACGGTGGTTTAAACCCAGTCTCTAACATATCTTATTCGACCGACTCAGGACATAGGGCTGGTGCCAATCTACAGCCAGCAGGTCTGAAGACTGGCTAACCACTGTCGTTTCGTCTACTTTTCGTCGTCCTCCTCCTCCTCCTAAAATTTCGAGGTCTGGCTGTGCGATGGTTTCAATTAAGCCCGTTATAAAGATATCAATTTTCGAGAGACTTACATGCAACTTAAACATTACTGCAACAATGCACTTGACTTTTAGCTCACGGAAATGATTGCCAGCATTAAGACTCACCTGCTTAGAAGTGTCCATGAATATTACGCGCAGCGAAAGGCATAGATACAATTTTTTTTTGTAATATGCTATATGTATGCGCTGCGAATGCCAAACATGAGGATACAAGATATAGGCAGCTCGTTTTGAACTCAATATAATAATATTATTCGGGCGAGATATCAATACACTACCATTGTCTCCACTTCTACTAACTTATCGAAATAATGCCACGCAGTGAAAGGAAACTGGTTACACAGCACAGAAGCTCCTTCTAAGCATGCATGTTTTTTAGTTAAAGAAAGGTGACTGAGCAGTTGCAATATTGGGGTTTTACGTGCCAAAACCACTTTCTGATTATGAGGCACGCCGTAGTGGAGGACTCCTGAAATTTTGACCACCTGGGGTTCTTTAACGTGCACCTAAATCTAAGCACACGGGTGTTTTCGCATTTCGCCCCCATCGAAATGCGGCCGCCGTGTCCGGGATTCGATCCCGTGACCTCGTGCTCAGCAGCCCAACACCATGAGCAGTTGCAGCCACAAGCAATTATCTAAGTCGTAAGATCATGCTAGTTGTGTTTCACACTATCTTCATTAACCGATGTGCCAGTAAGCAACTATATTCTAAGCTTCCCGCGAATAATGTTATGCATAAACCTAAGTCTATCGCACTCAGTCCCTCTTGCGCCTAACATATTGTTCACATAAGCGTGATTTTCTGTATAATTCAAACACATGACTTACGAAGCAATATTAGTAATGCAGGAAATGACAGCACTTAAAGTGCTTAAGGATCCAGTGCTTGATACCTAAATTACAACTAGAATTAGCTTAGAAAAATATAGCTAAGGCAATGGACGAATAAAAATTAATCCTGTGGCCGCAGCATCAAGAAAAGCGTAGATGAAATTTGCAATATATGGAGGGATCTGCATGCTGCGTTAACACACGCATTTCGACAGTCGTTGCTCCAACACAAGATTCATTGGTCAACTCTCGCGTAGTCAGTCCCCACTTCTTGAAAACTTGTTTCATTATCCAGCTCAAAATTAGGTCTTAAAACAATAATACGGCAGAGAAATATACATATCGAGAAAGTTAAAACCAAGCATCCATTGACTCGTTATTGCTAGTGTTCGACTTCGTTCGCAGCTGTTAGCCCTCTAGCATCGTTAACAAGCTGGAAGCTCAAACTTTTGACAAATGTACGAGTCGCTTCGTAAAAAAATAAACAGCTAAAAGGGCGTTACAAAGGAATAACAGAAGTATCGACACACACAAAATAAACTAAAGCAAATTAACCTCGAAAGCCTCCTGAAGCTGCTGCTTCATTAGAAAATTCAGCAACTCCACTCCAGCAGCGCACCCGTGCTTTGCTCCTCTCGTCATAGGTGCGAGCTGTCTTTAAAATGCTCACGCCCTCCGCCTGCTTGGCCGCTGTTCTTAACGCGGTAGGCCTAGAGCGCACGCTCTACCTGCAGGCTAAGACTGCACCCTTCCTGTACCCTCGCCTCCTCACCTATGGAAATCGTGAGACCCGAGCGCGCACCGCACAATAGGCGCGCAACAGCTGCTGGAGACGTGCGCGCTCGTTTTCTTCGTAGCAGCGCGAACTGCTTTTCGCGCCGAGGTACGGAGCTCGAGCCTGAGACCGTATGCTGTAAAACAGATACACAGATGTACAGACGGTGGGGAGCTGATCGCGACAAGTACAGGAAGTAACTTCGCCCCGAAACTCGGCGTGCCGGAATTTGGCGGCGGAACCGATGCGGTAGAACCCCACACGTCTGTAGCAGAGCGTTACCGGCGCCTAGCGATTGTGTAGGTACACGACACACGCCCGAACGATGTCGCTTCTCGCCAATGCTCGCCGCGCTCGTGTGTGAGCAGAGTCAACAGAACGCAGAGAACGAAGAGATACGCGCTTCCAACAATGCACGTCTCGTTCCCCGTTCATTCGTTCTTTTTTCTTATCATATATTCTGATATCGTCCGTTACACGTTACTAAATCGAGCCCTCCCAATTCTCTAACCTCTCCGTCCCGGCACGCGCCGCTGTCCCTAAAGATTGGAAGCCGAACCCACTCCTCGGTAACTCTCTACTTTTTTGGCTCATTTGCTTATTTTGTTACGTACTTTTCCAATTTGTATTGCTAGGAAATCTTATTCGTCACTGGCGGAATCATACATGTTTTTCAAGCACGAAGCGTGTGCAGGAACCAGTACAGCGTGCTCAAGTACAGAGCTCAACAAACTAAATGTTATTTGCCCTGGATCGCTTGCAATCGGCAGCCAGCTTCGATCCTTTGACGTAGCTAGTCAGTCGACATGTAAATGCTCGAGGGAGTATCGATTCGATAAATATACATACGGCGGCGAGAATCGGCAGGCTTGGCTTGGTACAATGCGTCGTGAAAGGGGCGCAATAACACTGATATTCGCCGTGATTAGTACTCGGTTATCAGGTAATCGGAGCATTCCCACAATTATATTGTTTCGGCATGCAAAAATGATGTTTTTGGTATAAGCCAGGCTCAAGATCGGCTAGAACAATGTCATTTGATAATTCCGTGCCGCGCGTCGACTGTCGGCAGTGCCGAGCGACTGCAGGGAACGGGGTGGCGCGGTCCTTGTTTCTGTCGTAGATGAAATATGTTTACGTATTGACTGGCACTCATAAGCTGTTTCTGTCTAATTCAGTAATATTTCATTAACGTGTGCATAAGCAGCTGAGCTATGCATTCAATGCTATATCGCGCCGATATAGACTTTAGTTCGAACTACGCTTGACTGCATTTACTGCAGACGATACTGTTAATGCATTCCAACCATCTTTTGTACTCGAATGCCAATCTTCACGAGTAGTCTTACGCTGAAGGCTCTTTAATGGCACTTTCGTCAGCTATAGTTAGTCCTTTCGCGCACAGAACAAAACGGAAATTCACCACTGATGGTTCAGATTCCTGCAATTTATTCGTTGTCCTAGAAGTGGCTTTTGGAATGGTGCTGAATGGATAAAAGATAACGGATGTGAACTTAAACTCAAGAGAGAGAAAAAAAGCTTGCGCTTAACAACAATAGTTAGCAAAAGGGCAAAACACTACGTCTCACATAAGCTTACCTTGCTGCATTCTATCCGTAGGCTGCACGCAGGGCTGCATGATTGCATAAATCAGAAAACACGCTAAAAAATATCCACCTACTGTAATTCTAAGGCACTCCCTCAGAGTTTACTCTATCCATCACGCCGTGCATTCTACGAACAATTTGTCTCAGACATAACAGAAATTTATAATGGAGCATTTGATAAAGACCATGCCATCAACTTTAGATGGCTGCCAAGTCATCGCAGTCTTGATAGGAAATGACGAAGCAGATGCAGCCGTTCAATCATCCTACGACAGTGCTAATTGCGTTGCTATCTCGATGTCAAAAGCAAATACAGTGGGAATGCTCTGCGCGCTTCCACGCTTGCACGCGAGAGTTCGTTGGCCCAGCGGAGTTTGGTGGACTTTTACAAGTCAACGCTTTTGTTTCCTGAATCCCCACCTGCTTATCACGACGGGACGTAACTCTTATTTGTCGTATACGGCTTGGAGTAGCTTTCACCACTGACCACTCCATCCTCACTGGAATGGCCAGAAGTTCCAAATGCCAAGCTTTTGGGTGCAAAGAGACAATTCCGCACATTGTGTGATTGCCCTCGTTTCACTGCGCAAAGGTAAGCGCTCTGCAACATGCCAGATAAGCTTGACAACTGCCTCCTTACGATAAACAATTCTTAGACACTGGTCACACTGCAGGTGAGTCCCAGTTGCAGTAAAAGTACTATAGTGTGTTTCTTCGAAGCATTGAGATTGCATGATTAGCTACAGTCGTCGTCAGCTGCCTTCCTCCTGTTCATGCGGACAAATCCTCTTTATATCTGTTCTGATATTTTATAACATTACAGCAACCCCCTGTTCAGTGTAACCAACCGGAATGGTAATATAGCCTTCTATGTATTATTTTCTCTCTATTTCTGCAACAGTAGGTACCCTTGCTGAAATCTTTGGCCTGAAAATATAAGCAGTGGAAAAGCGTTCAGGACAGTCACTCTAAATAATGCATGTCTGCATGAAGCACTTCATGTAGCATACTTAGAGAGCTTCTAATTAAAACTCTGAAATCGCGAAACTGAAGTTACCTGGAATAATAGTCGATATAGCTTATTAGCTGCTGCCGTTGTTGTCTCGGTAATAACTTCAAACTTTTTATTATTGTGATAGCAATTATATGGACACTCCAGGCACATTTCTGCCGTCGCCGTCGCCGTGAGGCTCCGTATGAGTAAAAGCGTGTGAGGGTGAGCCGGCGAACGCGGTTCAATCTCGCCTGCGCGAGCGAGGAACCCGGTCGGGATGCGTGCCCTCCCTCGTGGCGCGCGAGGCAGGGCTGTGAGGCGAAGGAGGAGGGGCGTTCTTTTCCGGTGGCTGCTACTATGCCTCGATGTCCTCTTCGCCCGCCGCTCCGTACAGAGTTGAGACAACCGCGGCGTCTACCACGGCGTTGGGCACGCGTATCGCGGATGTCATTGTAGACGCCTTTGCCGGACGCCGCAGGAACGCGTTGCCGGCACTCGTGTGTTTTGAGAACGGTCTGCAACGTGGCTAAAGCGCGTGCCCGCGCGGGCCCCATCTTCAAAGCGATCTGCGATGTTTGCATTGTGCCCGTAGTGCCGGTAGCTTCGTATGCTCTGTGCTTTCGACGTTTCGTACGCGTTGAAGCGACAGATGCACGGAGGTCAATTGGTTCGCGGCTGCTGCCGCGATTCTAACTCCGGCGTTTTCAGAGACAGTTTCCGCTGTTATCGAGGGATGTGTGTACCTGTGCACGCGTGACACTGTGCTGTTTAATTTAGTTAAAACACGTTGACGGGCTAGTTGATTTGAATCCATGATAGAATGTGTAAGCACGACTGAACAAGGACGTAGAAAAAAGCAGACACACAAGGACAGCGCTGTCTCCATGAGTCTGTTTCTTTCTACGTCCTCGTTGAGTCACGCCTACGCATTCTATCATTGTTAATTCAGTTAGTAAGCGAATGTTTACAAGTTTATACGGCCGATATAGCTACTCTGCTCACTTTGTAACGATATCTACTAATTTGCTATCGCAATCGGTGCTTCGCATTTCGGGAGGAACTGCAAATTTTTTTATTGACCATCTCCAAACTTCCATCATACCTCCCCCTTATCCCAGCGCAGTGGCAACTCAAATCAAGTCCTTTGCCTACACCCATGCCCTACTCCTGCATTTGCAAGCAACATGTTCCTTCCGTAGAGGCGGACAGAATGACACGGGCTGCAGGCTTCGCTGTTGTGGAAAAGAAAACAAACGCTGTCACAATTTACGACATCGATGCGCCTCATTGAATATTTATTATTTGTGCTCTGCTGGAGGGTGGGGGTGGGCGAGGGCCTTGCGTGTGCGTGCACTATTTATTTTTGCTCGCATGCTTACCTCAGCCTCTACAATCACTTACCCTATTTTCTTTCTGTGTGAGATCGTAATAATGCGGATGTGCGAATATATATATTATTTCTCACAGATTCATAACAAGCGAAACGGACAACAATAATACCTTGCGCGTCTCAATTCGACGTATTGCACTAACCACGAAACAAATAAAAACAGTAATATTTCTGTATCAATGCGGACAACTTGCTGACTATTCAGAACGGCTTTTACAATGCTCAATGAATGCCAAAGTGACCGTTGTGCGTGGTGATAAAGACTTACGTGCTGGGACACTAAAAATGATAAATTTTTATGGCATTTGTAACGCATTTGACAAGGTATCACAGATTAAGCCTGCGTGAATGTGACTTTAAAGGACCACGTTCAATCTCGGTAACTAGATAGATACTACTTTACAAAGGACAGTGTGTCTAAATGATAAGCTAAAAATGTGAAATATAATTTCACTGTAGAGGTGGACACACAGTTTCATTCATTCATTCATTCATTCATTCATTCATTCATTCATTCATTCATTCATTCATTCATTCATTCAAATGTTCTCCGAGTAAGGCCACCGCAGGAGCTTTTTCTTTTCTTCCTCTTTCTTTACGTTATTATGTACAATCATCATGAAACTACGTGCCGTCGTTTAGTTGCTTCAACTTTCAGAAGATAGAACAATGTTAAAGATTTAGTGTTTTTATAAACGTAACTGATGATTGTAATACTCCTTCTGGCTATTTAGCTACGTTGAATCAAATTATTCGAGAAATTAGTTGACACTTTTCCACGTTTAGAGTGGTCTTATGGCTCCAGCGTTATCGCCACTGTCTGTTAAAATTCTTCTTTCTCCCCACTTGTGTTTGTCTGAGATGGTATTCTACAGTTTGTTTTGCAGCCGCTGTAACTGCACACATCACAACATCAGTAATACCTAGGTCATCACCTAGGAACACACCACCGCTGGACGGACTCCACGCGAAAGTCACCAAGATATTCCGGAGACAGCGACAGCTACCCATTGCTTTGTTGCAGGGCTAACACGGCCAACATGCCGAGGTGGCCACAAAAGTTGGGCGGTTCGTCTGCACCGCCGCACAGCGATCCATACCAGCGGCCCAAAATATCGCCAAAGCAAACAGAGGGCGCACTTATTAGTCGCCGTCGCCGCTTCGACCGCGAACAAAGCACTCGAGTCGGCAAAGGGGACCCTGCGAACTCCGCTACAACTCTATCGGAGCGTGTCGACAGCCACCAAACAAACCACGGCTGATTTACCCCCCCGACACTGCGCGACGCACTCGAAGGGCGGAGGCGGCAAAGCTGAGGCGCACCGGGGGCGCGGGCGCGCTTCTGGGTTTAGGCCTAATTGCCATTAAACTCAACAACAGCGCTGACGCGGCCCTTGTTTGCGGTTGTCTGATAACGGGAACTCGATTTGGAGCGTAGTAGGCGAGCGTGGAGGAAGCGAAGCGTGCTTGCACCACATTCACGGCGTTTCTTAAACGGGACCACCACTGCGAGCGCATTATGCCAGTGAAGTTTGTTCAGCGCTTCTGATTGGGCTAGGTCAGAAAGTAGACGAGAAACAACATCGTGGAACGACATGATATTGCAGTGCAAAACGCACGCACACACAAAAATAGAAAAAGAAAACAAGAACAATTCTAAGGGACAGACAGAAGAGCAAGAAAGACGGTGCTATACAGTCAACTGCTTATTAGGCACAAAGCCTGCCACATATATATACCGTGCACACTCTCGACACCAGGGGACGGCAAAAGGCCAGCGACAAGTCATCTCGTTTGCGAAAAACCTATAGTAATTTCATTTCTGCGTAATATAACAAAGCAGATGTTTGTCTAACTCATGCTCGACTACTGATATTGATGTGACATGCTTCTAGCCGTTCCCGCGCGGTTTTATCTCGGAGCCTGCCTGGGATTCTCACCTCAGAAAAACATGGTTTACCGCAGCACGATCTGCAATGCGCAGAGAGATGGGTACTCATATCCTTCTTTGAATTTCTTGCGTGCTCCCTCATTCGGTCGTTCAGCAAACAAGTTTTCTGGGTTTATTGCGCTACAATATCATGTCGTTCAGCAAACACCAAATCGCCCAAGAAAATGTTACTGAACATCATGGAAGCATCTAAAGTGCACACAGTGCACACAGTGCACCTTTTGCTTTTCTTCACAAAATTAGAGCTAAACAAAGTAAGAAAGCACCAACAGCAAAAGTCTGGAAAACTTATCTCTCCAAGCCATACTGCACCGCCGGTCGGCCAGTTTCAAGAATAGTATCAACGGTATTTATTTGTGAATGTATGTATTAGTTTTCAATGTATGTATGCATTAGTTATTAAATGTGTGCATTAGATTTTAATGTACGCACCTCATACAATACCCATTTGACTAGAGGCCTTTGAGGTAATCAAATAAATGAATAACTAAATAAGCCTGCTAAGCTGTAGGCTGTTGCAGGTAGCCACAGCGCCGCTAACGAAATCATGTGAAGCGAATTTTTCATGTAGGGTGATTTAGCGTTAAATTTACACACAACTTATAAAAATCGCCTTTGGCAGATAGCATAATCTAAGTCCTTGAGCTCGATTATTCAAAGAAGCGGACATTACTTGCTCGAAAAATCGAAACACGTTCAACTAATTAACACAAGAATATGCATCGACTTCCTAATTGAATACTTCACGGCACGTAATGCACTTAGCGAATTGTAGCCGATGAGTTAATATTATCCGTAATATTACATACACTAATATTATCGAATATCCTAATCCCGTGCACTAAATTTACGTGATCGTTTCGCACTAAATCCCCTTCTTAAGATTAATTAAACTTTCATTACTTAGCATGCGCCGACATTCAATATTTCCTTGGTGGGTGCCAGGTCGTGGCACCCACCGAGAGTATAGTAGAGTACTAGTGGGTGCCTCTTCATAGGCAAGTTGAATGAGATATCCCTGATTGGTTTATTGATTAAATGAGTGCATCGGACTTTCAATCAGCATCGAGGAAGGTTGGGCATCTAGGCTGCCATATTCGCATGTATTTATAGAGCCGCACATTGGAAAAAAAAAAGAATTATCCGCATCCCACACACCGTGGGAATCGATGTTACGCGAATCATCTTGCAGTTAGCTGGCTATTAAGCCTCGATCGGGGTTCTGCAAAGCGGCATTTGATGGGCCAGCGTGTCAGTGTAAGGCGAACAATCGGATCTTTGACGCGACCATGAGTGCGATGACCGCAATAAGGCAACGACGACGGCGGCGACAGTGTGCGATGGGGACGGGGGTGGCACGATGACTGGCCTAGTCTACACCGGATAAGCAATGTTGCATGCTTTCGTTCGTTAAACCCTGCGTCGATCCCGATGGTGGGACAAGGTCACATAGCTTTTGTAAGTGCTAGCTGCCATGAGGATAGGTATGGGAAATGTTAGCCGATACCAAAAGCGGTGCAACATATTACTTAGCGCCACAAAGTACTGCATGTACTTAGGGAATGCTGGGGAAAATCTGGCGCTACATCACTTTAATAGGCAACTTGTCGCAACGAGACGCGGCGTACGGGAGGGAAATGGATAACGAGTACATGTATTTATGCGTTCTATTCCTCCGCCGGTGGCCTTATGGGAAATGGAGCCCGCGCACATGTTCCCGCATTTTATAAAGAACATTGTTCCTGTGCAACGTGGCACATGGGCGAATCGTCTCAAAGCGCTGTGGTGGACGTTGGCAAGACGTAATTATACATTGCGTGTGTGGCCTGATAAAGGTACAGAAAAAAAGCGTCTGCGGTTTAATGAATAGAGCATTGAATTCCGGCGGTAGGGCAGTCTTGTTCCATCCTACCATCGCACAAGCATATCTTTTATCTATTGAAGATGCCTTAAGCGGTGCATCTCGGAAACCTACCAAAAGCGGTGCTATGAGCTAAAGAATACTCCGCATTGAAGCTTGCCGGCGTATCCACAGGAAGAGTGATGATGCGCCTACAGAAGGTAGCTGTAAGTACACAATGACAGGAGTGACACTGTGCACTTCTGCACAGTGTCACTGTGCAGCTTACTCCTTTATTTCTCTGAAGGTCTTCGAAGAGCCCTTTCAGTGACGCCGTTAAGAATGGTTTGTCAGTTGTTCCCAACTGAAGTAACACAATAGCCTACGAGGGGTAAAAAGTTAATCAGGTCACCGTGACAACCTTCTATTTATATCTGGCACATACCATTCGCATGCATCGTCCAGAATTTATGCAAGATTATTGATGTGAGTGTGGCACAGATAAAAAAAAAAACAGTATATCATGCACGTTGACGCGAATCTCGACGAGATAAACCTTTACTTTCACAATCGATTCAATTCGGTGACGCAGTGGAAAACAAGAATGCAAACCTATTTAGATTAACGGAATCAAATCGACACACAAGACGAAATATTCCATACCAAAGAATATGGATACGCCTTTTGATTACAGGACAGTGTTCTAGTCAATTTACAACCATGGCGGACTTTTTTTATTCTACATCTGTGTATGCTTTTACAACTAATCTTTACATATAACATCAATGAAAATGGATTCACATGTTTCTTTTCAGATTATTTATTCATTGGTACGAGCTACAGAAGTGACAAGCGGCTTCCTTCGGTACCATAATGCTTCGCTTTAACCTGGAATTGGTTTAGGTATATATGTACTGGCATATTCGGCTGGTCGCTCGAGTACTCTACTTCCGAGAAGCCAGATCATGAGCCGGACCGAGCTGTAGGCACAGCTCTCAGCCTAGCACGCTTCAGCATTTGTGACTATAGCTTGATGCTTCCCGTTTGTAGCGGGAAGCCGGAGAGATTAACATACGCCATTCAAGTCTGTTTCACTCACACGCTCAGTGAGGCACAGCTGACCACTTGTCTTGTCGAACCACCGGTCACCACGAGTAAACGAAGACAACTCTCAGGCGAGTGTATAGTGCTTGTCCTCTAGCGACGCCCCGGTTTGGAGTTTGTTATACTACGTATAATCAGAGTATAATTTTTACTCTGAGCGGGCGAAATTTTCGCATGGAGTCTTGGGAGTAGTTTCTTTTGGTTTTTTTATACGCGCTGGACGGAGTATTTTCGAGGTGCACTGGGAGTATAAAAAATAGTACCACGTCAGTTTGCGTGAAGATTTCTATACGTAGAGGATAAGGGTCAAATTGCGAAATATAAACACACGACCGGGTCAAATTCTGTGAAGTAAGTCAACGAGAGCGGATAAACCACGACATAAAAAGCATTTGAGAAACGCCCAATGCATGACTTCGGAAGACATCCAACATACACGCGACGTATACAACGAGAAACAGCGAAGCCAGTATATATAGCCACGATACTGAGTACCTCGAAGTGGCCTAGCGAGCAGCTGTGCTGTTTTGAGAATTACGACTCACATGCTCGCGCATATGAGATGTGTCGCTATGAAATTAACCGACGACCTAAATCAACACAAAACTGTTTAACAATGAAAAAACAAAGTTAATGGCTATATTTTACAACATTAGCATGTCATTATGCGAGTGCTGAAGTGACTTCGCACACTGCCGGCGTTCGCGGTCAAAAAGTAGCGCGTTAGTGAGAGTGAGGAAGAAAAATGTAAGTGGGCGTGTGTTGTGGAAAAATTAACTTCGTACGAATTTGTGGTAGCATAGCAAAAATTTATCACGTGGGATCATGACCCTTATCAGTCCACGTAACACCGAAAAACTGAGCGTCTATAGTCATACATTTTTTTTTACCACACTACATGCTCAGCATCTAAGCAACGTTACTGTTCGTGAACTGGAGCTGTATCGCTGATCTGTCGAACAAATCCTCACACAGAGAACCGATCAGGTATGCTCCTAAACGCTAAGCACGAGGTCGCGCGGCCGAATCCTGGCTACGGCGGCCGCGATTCCATGGGGCTGAAATGCGAAAACACCTGCGTACTTAGATTTAGGTGTACATTAAAGAACCACGGGAGGTCCAACTTTCCGTAGCCGTCCCCCTCCCCCCTCCCTCACTACGGCGTGCCTCATACTCAGATCCGGGTTTTTGCGCGTAAAACCCAATAAAATATTGCTCCTAGATCACTGTCTTTTATGCAGCATAACGTTGTTTCAATATCTGAAGCAACGACGTGATCAAAACAGAACTGCGCGATAACAATTCGATTCACATCGCTTAATGAGAAGCTTTATTTGCAGTACGGGGTTACGTCCTACCGTTTTTGTCGGCCGAGGATATTCGTACACATATATATAAAAACAGTTGCTTGTACTCTGGTTTTCCTCACTGGCAACACAGCACCGCAACGATGCTGGAAAACGGCATTCATGTGCGACTTGCACGGGCGTTGTCGCTCGAACTGTGCACGCTGCTGTTGCCATTGCTACGCGCCACTTTGAAAGATTACACCAGCCGTTGTAAGCATAAACTAACAAGGACATAAACTCGCATTTCACGTACCGAAGGACGCAAGTCCAGGTGTCGCAACACGAAATCGTAGCCAGAGACCTGAACCGATACCACGAGTCAAGCGGCAGCTTCGAGGTCATACCTAATGCTTTTTCGCACTCGAAAATGTTGCCCTTGCATTCATTGCTGTCAGCAAAGTTATCACCGCTAACGTACATGAAGCTGAGATACAGTGAGCTTCAAGCACGCCGATAATACTTTCTGGAAGCAGGTATAGGGAAAAAGTCGTCGAAACGCTGACATCGCGATGCCGCTTCACAGATGCAAACAAGCCGTCAGCCACGAGTAAAGCCGTCTCCGCCGAACGCGGCCGGTCGCTGGCGCGGCGCACAGCCTCATGGGAAGCGCCACGTGACCAACCTGTTTCGGCAGGGGGAGTGTTTAAAACTCCCTGTGCGGAGTTTCCACAAGATAACAAGATTTTGAAGGCGGAGTAAAATCACGTCATGTCGCCATTATCCTCGCGCGGGTTGCGTGCGGAGAAAACGAGGGAATGCCGCTGTATTTTCTCCATATGTCGGAGTAAATATTCAAGAATGAGGGACCTGGTACAACTCCCATGTGGGTTTATTTTCGCTTACAGTGCGCGCGCACAACCACCTGATGGGAGTGCAGGTCTCGTCTTTATATAGTCGAACGCCAGCGGTGCGAGTGGGCCAACTAGGACAGCAATGGCGAGCCGAGTTCGCGATGCATCCACGAGGCTGAGCCCTATGAACTTCCAGAGCTCTATAGTGCTAGATAATATACTGTAACTCTATTGAGAGCGACACCACAACGCGAAAGCGCCGCGAACGCAGACATGAGCAGCGTCTTCAATTTGCGCTGCCAGCGCTGTGGCTTGTACGTTTCGACATTTCAGAAGAAAGCTGAGCATTAGCGCTGAAGGATTTATTCGCGTTACTAAGATTCCTGTGGTCTACGGGCCTTCACGATAGATTTCGAGAAAGCCGCCCCCTACCGCTCTGTAGTGTAAGCGGTCTGTTCGTGCTTCGTCTCTCTTTCTCTCTATCTCCCCTTTTCGCTCTCTTCCTCTTTTTATCTCCCTACTCCTGCCCCCCGTGCAAGGTAGCCAACCGGAACTTCCTCAGGTTAACCTCGTTGCCTTTTAATGCATCCTAGCTCTCTCAGAAAATTTGACGCTCAAGGGACTGAGAAGTGCGACAACAATATGTCGCTTGAACTTTGCGGAATATGTTAATATGATCCACATGCGGCTCCTATCCGAGAAACTACGATAGACGTGCCGCTAGATAAAGGTTTTAGCATACCGTCATTGCGGACTGCGCTGGAGTGTAGAAGTAAATTAGTGTTGGAGCGAAGATTTACGCTTTCAGAAGCACTCCACATCGACAAAGCATAACATACGCTAAACGCTATGGAACCACCTCGTAGATAGAAATCTCAACACTTTGGCGACTCGGTGCAATATCAACCTATTATTGTCAAAACAAACAGCTGATCTCAATAATAAAGACAAAGTGTTGCTAAAATTTGCCCTCACCGTTAGAACAGGCTGAATTTACCTTTGATTTTTGTTCCGCGATAACTGATATGCCAATAGCGAGGGCAATTTAGTATCGAAGCGTGTGACCTAGAAGCTGCCATTTGGTTATGCAATCGCGGTAGTCACCGCAGAAGCGAGCGGTATACATGAACATAGTTCGGCCAGATCTTAGAGTCGATCCGACAGAACAGTCGGAGCACTTCTGAGTGCTCTTGACTGGAGGCAATAGCATGGGTAACGTGACCTTCAGCGACCGGCCCTACTGTGTGTGACCTGTACTGTGTGTGACCTTTACTGTGTGTTCTACTTTATTCTTTCAGGTTTGTCCTGTCGCTCTTTCTTTCCTCTTTCCTCCCCTCCTTCCTATCCTGCATTTCTTCAGGGGGCAGTTGCCAGCCTGTTCCTCGCTTTCCCTTTCATTCAAATTGTATATATGGTCTCAAAAAAAAAAAAAGAGAGAAACAACCGACATATAGGGCATTCTTTTTCAACCAGCCGAAAATGATCACCTTTCGGCGTGCTCTGGAGAACCTGAAAACGACCAGCCGAATATCGCATCAGGCATCGTTCTTATCGTGGCTGTTCTCACTTTTCGCATTGTCGGCACGTGTACTAAGTGATGTGAACAGCAAATAGACAATAGTATTTGCACTGCACATCAGCGTTTTAACCCAGCGATGTCACCTTCGAACGCTGCGGTCGCCACAAAAAAAATATGTTTCGTTTTTTTATCGCCTTACAAGTAAGTCGTGTCACAATGTTCTAGTACTGTAACTCCGTCTACGAACACGAATCACATACTAAACGCGGCAATATGTCCCCTGACGCAGTCATATCGCTCCAAAAGACGACCGGTTGGTTACATTTTTCAATGGTGTAATTCAAAGTTTCAACATCCTAAAATAACGCTCATCGACGACCAGGCAAGACTCTGTAGCACATATAGTGGATAAAAGTCGTCAGAAAGCTCTGCACTCTGCATACGCGCGCACCGTACAGGTCGAAATGGGGGGCGGCGGTAGGTGGACAAGTCGCGTGTGGCGTGCTCTGCACACGGCATGAGGGTACGCGCCGCGCGCGCCAGTCGCGGGGCAAAGCAGGGAAAAAAAAAGAAGAAAACAAGGGAGGGGAGGTGGGAGGGGAACCCAGTCGTGGGTGGAAAACGATAATTAATGGACAAGATAGGGGGCAGGAAAGAAAAGGTAAACTGCAATCCGAATATCGATTCGTGTTTGCGCGGGAAAACCGGGTCCCGGTCCTGGCCTCGTCGCTAGTCACCGGCCCGGTCCCGTGGCGGCGCTAGCAGCACGCCGCGCGCGACGCCCTCGAAAGGCCGGACGCGGGACGCGCGCACAGCAGATACGCGGCGAGTGGCGCGCGTGGAATCCGTGCGGCGCTGGGAGTCCGGCGAGGGACGAGCACGCTGTGCGCGACGAGCCCGCGCGCGCGCAATTGGGGCCTCCACGGTGTCCACGACTGCTCGTCGGTCGAGGAGGCACGGCGCGGAATCGGAGTACGCCCACCGAGCGCGACTCCTGCGGATAAACGGTGCGGTCGTCCGCCGCCGCCAGCGCGCAGCAGCACCACGTGCACACCCATGTCGGCAGCCACGGGTGCCCTGCATTGCCTCTTGTTGGCTGCGCTGGAGGCCGGTGAGTGGAGCCGTTCTGGAGGGGACGTCGGGACCGGGGCGGTTGGCACGTGCGGCAAACGCTGGTGTCCCAAAGCTTTTGTACATACACAACTATATATATATATATATATATATATATATATATATATATATATATATATATATATAGGGGGTTTTCTTCGAAGTTCAGCACGCAGGACCCGACGTAACATACGCAGGAAAGAGACGACGAACTTTTTGGAAGACTTCTTTTACTTAACGTTTTCGGCTGGTGCACCAGCCTTCGTCAGAGTACAGTACTGTACTCTGACGAAGTACAGTACAGTACAGTACGTCAGAGTCAGACGAAGGCTGGTCCCCCAGCCGAAAACGTTAAGTAAAAGAAGTCTTCCAAAAAGTTCGTCGTCTCTTTCCTGCGTGTATATATATATATATATATATATATATATATATATATATATATATATATATATATATATATATATCAGAAGTAACCGGGAATGGCAAACAATCTCTTGAAGGTACGAGTCATCAAAGTGTGATTGGAAAAGGTGAGAACTGAGAAATGCGTGCATATTGTATCGAAGCAAGCGCACAGCGCTGTGTTCCTCAGTCACTTAGTTTATGCGGAACGGTTAAATGAAGTAGCGTATATGGACCAGGTCTAAATCGAGATCTGGAACAGGAGCTCATAAATTCCGGGGACAAAGAATTTTGGGAGGTTAGAGCAAGTGCGCACTGTGCAGAGGACAGGCACAGAAAAAAAAAAGAAAGAACAAATTCCAGAGCCTCTTAGCTGACTGGAGGAGTCAAACATGTGGCTGCGAAGTTTCTTACGTGCATCCAGTACAATTCACCCGTACACTCAATGCAGCGTGCCGAACGTACGAAACAGTTTAGTTTTTTCTTAGTATCTTTGTCTTTTTATTCAGACTGACGCACAGCTCTGTCTACAGTGTAAAAAACCATGCGCTACATACTGCAATATATAGCCCGCGCGCTCGGGCACATTAGATCTGCGCTCACCGGCCTTAGCTGGAAACAAAATTACGGCCCAGAGTAGGCGCTCGATATCACTCTTATTCCCGACAGCAAAGTTAAAGCGAAATCACTGCTACAGAAAGTCGCGGCGAGAGCGTTGACCCTTGCACCTTTGCGACAAAGTGCAAGTTCCGTGATCCTCGAGCGGTGATCGTCTGACTGACCTGCCCGCGCGTAGTCCTATAAGGCGCTGATCTGCTAGGATAAGAATTGCGTCGCGCATCGACACCCTCATTGGAGCAGGGGATAAAGTGTTTCGTGTAATTATGACATGGCAGAAATGATCACAGAGATAATGGTGTGATGTGCAAAATCTAGTGCCTTGTAATCGTAGAAAAAGAAGAAAGAACTGTCCATCACACATTTTCTTGAGTGGCCAGAAAAAAATTACGGGTACTCTTCCTACTAAGCATGACAATGAGAAAGTGGAGGAGGAGGAACAAGATTTATTGAATAAAAATAAAAGCCAAGCAGGTGTCTGTCTGCTTGTGCGGGGAGGCACCCTCAGTCCAAGGCTCCCGCGGCTCTCGCTGTATCTCGGGCCGCCCCGACGCACCAGTTGCTGCTGGTCACGAACGTCCGAGCTAGTAAGCACGGCCTCCCACTGCCCGGGTGTGGGGTTGGGGATTTGTGGGTCTGCCTTTGTGCTGGGGAACGGCCAAGTGGTGTGATATAGGGAAGCGTAGTCGTTACAAAGGGGACATTTGTACGCGTACAGTGTAGCTCTGGTAACTATCCTACGCTTACAATTGTCTAATGCTTAATGAATGCGTCACTACATTTAGTGAAGCTAGGTGTGAGAGCGGGTGTTGGTAATTCACTACAATTAAGCCGCTCAAATTCACATATCCTTGCAGATATGAATATCGGTCGCTTAATTTCGGATTAAGGTTACGAGAAGAGAGAGCCCTAATTTCATTGCTAGTTTATTTTATGTACTAGAATATGAAAAAGCACGCCAGCCCAGTCTCTCATTGAAGGAACAAGATAAAAAATCAGGTTACCGAAACAGGCGTTTAGTCTAAAGAAGAAGAGCTTCACTGAGCTTTAATCTCTTTTTCATCACACGCGCTTCATTTCTCTGGGAACTCCGAGCTGACTTCCAGTCAGTCTTCGCGCCCAAACTTCCTCCGACTAACCAGAAGCTTCCATCGAAGGTAGTGGAAAGATTATCGTTTATACTTCTTTCAAGTATAGCTAAACTTTTTATGAACTCTTCCACTCCAATGCTTCTCAATATTGCGAGGGAGTACTATAGGCTTACCTACCGCTTTCCTATAGGCAAAATAGATTTGATTTTTTGTAATCCTTACGTAAAAAAATAGCGGCACGAGCTGTTCTTGGAATTTTCTGAGCACTTGTCGAACACTAGTACATACATAATCCTGAAAAGCGCGTTAAGCCCGCATAGCAAAAGAGAAAGAGACCATGTACACAAATATATATATATATATATATATATATATATATATATATATATATATTGTATCTTATTTTCGTTGTTGAACCATGCCAGATAGAGAGAGAGAGAGAGAGAGGAAAGGGGAAAGGCAGGGAGGTTAACCAGAGAAAAAGATCCGGTTGGCTACCCTACACTGGGGAGAGAGGGGAGGGGGAGGTAAAGTGGTAACAAAGTAGAATTACCGATTAAGAATGCGCCAAATACTTCTGGTACGTCGGCGCCAACACGGAATCAAATGTTGGCAAGAGAAAAGCTCGCACGTGAATAGCGAGCTTAATTTATTTGTATAGCCATCAAGAGGAACCGGAAACCTTAAAAAAACTTTTCGAGTCATGCTTTCGGAGCATTCTTAGATGGCCATAGTGTTAAAGACTTGTTTCTTTTGCGCACTGCTCCTTCAAATAGAGAAATAAATGAAAAAATCCAGACCGGTGGCAAGCGTAGGCGGAATGAATGTGTCATATTACCCTTAAAGGGTCCCTTACCAGGCCACATACCAAAATTTGGTTATGCGCTGGAAGTTGTTACGTGCCCTCGAGGGAGTGTTCTACAGCAAGAGATTTTCAAATTAGCTCATTGATAGCAGATATAGAAATGTTCGAGGTGCCGCGAACCGATGATTTCAAGAGGCGGGCGTCACCGCCAAACTAGACATTCTCTCCACTTGCCCCGTGCAGCCTCCGCAAGCGAAATTACTTCCCAGCGTTGTCCCATACCGGAGCCGGACGATCGCGTGACGGATACGTCACGGGCCCGGCGTTCTTTATTATGATTTTTTTCCTGCACGTTTTTGTTGAGTGGCGCACTTCCGGTGACAGCCTTGCGCGCGAGTTGTCGCGTTCGTCTCGTTTCACGCAACCGACAATTTTGCGTGCTCTGCACGAGAACACATGATCAAGTGCCAATCACAATCACGAGCAATGAGGCAGGCGCGAGAGGATGAAAGATCATGATTACATCGCGGAAAGACGGTAGAAAATGACGCAGTTTCGTTCTCAGCTCGCGCGACTGCACGATGTGGGAACAAGCAAATGAAATGGAAGTAGATGTCTCTTGCTACGCACATGTTCAGTTTGTATGTTTTATTATTTCTCTAAACTTTAATTCGTCTACTGAAGCAACATATTAAACAATTAACTGATGCTGCCTTGGATAATGCTCAAGGTCACGTGTTACTATGAGTGACGTCACAGCACTGCCATGTACGTATACTATAGGCGCACTTGCGCGATATACGCCGACTCTCCGGCTGGGAGCGTGGCGCCCGCAAGAAGGGCAAAAGGTGTTTGTTTCGAAATTCAAGCTCTTTCCGCGGCGCGGCCCTAATTATACAGCTACGTAGTAGAATCTAAATGATAACGTGCATTACATAGAGGATGCAGAAGTGCTCAACAACGACATAACTGAAATTCGTAGCAGCCTAGAGTCACGATTTTTTTTTTTGTAATTATGGAGTTTTACGTGCCAAAACCACTTTCTGTGAGGCACGCCGTCGTGGAGGACTCCGGAAATTTTGACCACCTGGCGTTCTTTAATGTGCACCTAAATTTAAGTACACGGGTGTTTTCGCCATCGAAATGCGGCCGCCGTGGCAGGGTCCCATCCCGCGATCTCGTGCTTAGCAGCCCAACACCACAGCCACTGAGCAACCAGGGCGGGTACTGTTACGATTGTGAGTGTGTGAGAAGCCCGCATATACACGCAAAGTGCCTCGAGCGGTCAGTCGTGAAGCAATCTTGCGTGCATTTGCGGTCTTCTTTCACACCCAGAAAAACGCTTTTATGTAGCACGTATTGAGCAACAGAAAGATGTATCGGGAGTTTTTCGTGTCGCTCTACAATTTCCGCATTGACACTTTCCACCTAATTATAATATTTGAGAAGTGGATTAATTAATTAAGAGTAATTATCTAACTAGGCGGAATGAAAAAATAATAATTTGAGCTTCTCCAAGCGACCTTGGTTCTGTCCAGCCATGTGGCATTCGCACATGTTTAAACTCTGATTGAAGTTCGCTGGGACACCCTGTGTATATAGAGAGATACGGAAAGACGACAGGGAGATTAACCAGACCACGTCCAGTTCGCTACCCAGCAGTGGGGGAGAGGGGATCTAGGGATGAAGAGAGAGAGGGAACGCAGTTTCCGCACATTTGAAGGTGCGCACCGAGTCTACAAATGGTTGCCGAGACCCGTCGACTTAAGGTACCGCAATAACGCTTTCGTGGATTTCTCTGGCGCCGGCGCACACGGCTATGGGCCCAAGGATCTTTATTTCCGAAAATCGTCTAGAGGCAAACCGATGGCCGGAGAGTTGGCGTAGAAATAGCAAAACCGTCAAGAAGAGGCAGGAACTTCCAAAACTGCACTGTTTGTCAAGCTCAATTCTTAAACGATAACATTCAACTTATCCTCTCTCCTTGATTCGTTAGAGTGTGTAAGTAGAGTTGTTTTGAGTGGACGTTTAAGACGTGCACAAATCACCGCAATCAAGCGCTCCACGTTCGTGTGGGAAAGCTGGCCACGAACATGCATGAACCGTGACTCTGGGCTGCTACAAATTTCAGTTATGTCGTTCTTGAGGACTTCTGGATCCTCCATGTAATACACGTTATCATTTAGCTTCTACTACGTAGCTGTACAATAAGCGCTGAAATACACAGACTGAATTTGGTGTACGTATTTGAACAGACGACAAATACGCGAGTAACAATGCTGTCGGCATGGTTACCGCTCTAAGTGATGTGCCGCGCACTATAGTGCGTGCACGATGTTGCAACGACAGTTAATGTAACCAGACATGAATACGAGCTTTGTGACTCACTAAATTGTAGACTCGAAAAGCGTGTAGGACGCAAACCGAGCGTTGCACGATGAACGCCAGAATCGTGTTGCATTCTTTACAGGCGAACAAAATGACGCCATCGCTGCTTGCGCGAGACGCGCAGAATAAATTATTGTCATGTTTCGAAGCAAGAGACTGTGGATTGATTTCATTTTTCCGAAGAACGGGTCGGTGTACATATGGTCACTTAAGCGCATTCTGAAGGCACACTGTTCTTGTTTATGAATTTCAGCGCAAGTAGCGCTGTTGCACACGTGTCAGTAATATACGTAAACAAATAAATTGCGAGACTCCCAGCTAGCGTGGCTTTCGCAGTAGCCGCGAGACGGAGCAGCCAGACTCATGCTACATTCGGGTCACTGACCGCGAGTATTAATGACAGCACTCCACGGAAGACTCTCTTCCCTGTGACCGCTTCTGCCTGTAAGCGAACACAGCAAATCGCTTATAAAAAAATCATGACTGACGCGAACATGTTTTCTTGGAGAGGACCGGGAGTTTGTTTCATCGTCTTTATTAAGCATTTTAAATTCACTCTCTATTTGTTCTATTATCTTACTCTTTTTCTCCTATTTCTGAAATAAATACATGTTATATTTTAGCACATTTTCTGGTAGTATCGTGAATTTACTCTCTATTTGTTCTATTATGTGACTCTTGTTTCTCCTATTTCTGAAATAAATACATGTTATATGTTAGCACATTTTCTGGTAACATGGTGAATATTATTTATTGCCACCTAATTATTGTGGGACTCCATTATGAGAAAACCACTTCAAAGCAGAATGTCCACTATGCCTGCTGGGGAATGACCAAACGTGTGCGCGTAAATGTGTTTATTGCGCCTTGCTACAATGGCGCGGTGGGTTTATCAAGAACAGTTGTTTAAGATGGACTCCAACCAGCACTCTTGGTGTGTAGGCGATGCTGTAGAAACGGGTGCTTTTCTTCTTAACATGTGCTAAGCGAACGTTGAATCAGTCCACTTGCAGAAAGAAGGCATTGACACAGGCATAACAATGCCACATCCATGGACAGTACGCCCCCCCCCCCAAAAAAAAAAAAAAGAAAGACAGTAATCAATGGACGGCTAGGAAGACCTAACAAAAAAACCCTTACTCTTGACCAGAATTGAACTTTATGCTAGTTGGTTCCACGTTAATAATGGTAGAGCAGCGCGGAAGAGCGCGACGAAAGAAAGACGTGAGACACACATGCGCTGTGTGTGTCTTGCGCCTTTCTTATGGCCATGTCTTGCGCGCTGCTTCACCATTCCAAACTTTCTTCACCTCTTAACTGTCCGTATTTTCTTGCTTGCCTTCTCTGACACCTTCCGCATGAAGCCACTAATACCACTAGTGTTGGGGACGGGCTAGACACCCTCCATACTGGAAGCCTGTGCGAGCGTAATGCGCAGACGCCTCTGCGTGGACATTGGTCCGATACGACTGAAAACCAAAGAAACTATTATAAACGGCCCTACCAAAAACAGTTACACTTCAGAAACTATGCCATCCTCGAAATATCCCGAGGGCACGTTAACATTCAAGATTCCGCGCCAAAGCCGCGAAATGTTCCATCGTTGCGAGAAGAGCGAGTGTCGGTCACATTTCACAACAGCGTAGCGAACGTACGTAGCTCGCTCTTTTGAAAACACGCCTCCATTTTTTAATGCAGCTTCCGGATGCATAGTTTGCGATATATTCTTCACCACGTAGCGCCAGCCTCTTATTATTCGTTGTCTTCGACAAACCGTGTTTTCATTTTCCCAATGTGTTCGCAGCAAGCTTTTGCATCGAGTTTTGCCGTTTCACGCGCCTTTTCTCTAAAATCTTAACTTGTCGGAACTGGCACAGCGCGAACAAAAGCTAAACCAGTAAAGCCGTACAACTGCACACAACGACAAACTACGACGAGTAGAACGCATTGCGCCGGTGCTTTGTCGCTAACAATAAATACAGCAGACTGCTGCAACCGTTGGATGAGCTTCCCCACTTGTCTTCTCGCTGCTGCAGCCACGTGACCCCGTAGATCACGTGTTTTTCACTGACTAGGTGGAACAAGGACTTCCAACTGCAGTGCAACGAAAATGTATGTACGGTAACAGTAGTGAAAGCGTCATCTTGCACATTGCTATACGTGGAGCAGACGGCACTTAGCATCGTAAAACACAGATGACAAGCAAACACAGCCTCAAATACCTTTTAAGGAACTTTGGCAACAACCTAAGAAGCTACGAACTTCAAGAACACGTAGAAGCACTTTTATTGTTCTGCTTTATCGCTTACTTAGCTGTATAGGCGGAAACACGTGCAAAGTGATCTGAAGTACTTGTAGAATTCTTGTGTGATATTCTTTTGTGAAAGCCCTTTGAAACATGACTTATTCAGGATTCGAACTAGTGCTCGGGAACAAACAAGGAATTTGCGCTTGACAAGGGGGCGGGGGGGAATGACACTGAAATAAAAGAAAAAGAACGGAACTGCGATCACACTAACAAGCGGAGAGATGTGAGCTCATAGTAAAGGCAACCTCGAGTTCGAGGAGGTTAGCAAAGGCACTCGAGCCGAGAATTAGGCATCATAAAGACCAAAAAGAGCGTGGCATGAAGTCTATCAATTTTGTGCACAGCATGGGTACTGCACTAGTTTAATTACAATGTGTAAAAATATTGCTACCCTCATTTTTCGTGCGTGTTGCACAGTAACTTACCAACGCCAATGAACACGAAAGGAAGAAAGGAACCGTTGCAAGAGAGTGTCGCCGGGGCGGCACGTTAATGAGCAGCGGGGAATGAAATTTTGGCGCGACCAGGAACAATTTGATTAATGAAAGCTGGGTGCATCAATAACACCTTTCAAAATAATGAGCGTGAGCTAGCGAAGGTTGTAAGGTGGAACAGATCCAGTTCACACGCACGTGACAAAAACGCGAAAAATAATCCTCGTTGAACAAACATGCATGAGTAAAAAAATAAAGATCGCTGCTTTCTGGAATCAACGGCTTAAGAAGAAAAGTGGAATAAAGGGGGACGCTATAATTGCTATAAATTCTTATTTTTTGTTACCTAGAGGGAACAGAGTGCCAAAATTATCTCGTTGAAATATGGTGCCGCAAGAAAAGTACGGATTCATATAGAAACACTTCCGGAGCAGATAGAAAGAGAGACACAGAGAGAGAAAGGTAAACGAAAGACAGGGAGGTTAACCAGAAATTATCTCCGGTTGGCTACCATATACCGCGGTAGGGGAAAGAGGCACGATAAATGAGAGCAAAATATTACGAAAAGAAAAGAGAAAAAAGAAACACATACAGACACGCACGCACACACGTACACACACGCGCACACACACACGCGCACACAAAAACAATACAGAACTGCTTCTGTGGGCGCTGTCACGGAGTCCGCGAAGGCTTCGCATAGTGTTACACAGTGTCGACGTCCCTTTAATACATTCTATGTCACACAGTGTACAGTCACAATGTGTCACAAAGTCCGATGCCTTTTTAAATAACGTAGTAGTGCCTCCTTCGCAGCGACTCGCGCTGATGTTCGTGTGGGCCAATTTCCAGTAACGTTGTTCTCTGTTAGTGGGTGCTTGTCCAGTTGGTCTAGCATGGCTGAGAGGGCTGCTCACTTCTGGTTGGAGCGAAGGGCACGCGCAGAGAAGATGCGCAATCTTTTCGCTACACCCGCAGAAATCACAAATTGAGCTATTGCTCATTACGATAAGAAAGGAGTATGCAATCTGAAAATGCTACTCCAACCTATAGACGGTATAGAAGGGTGAAGCCGCGTCGTGGAAGGTCGGACGGAATACGGAGCTGTACGTTATGGTCCGGGGTATGAAGGCGAGCACTTGTGAAGCCGGATGAATTCCACTGAACGAACGTTAGGTTACTCGCCAGTGGCGGAAAGTTTGTTTCTCTGCGTAGCTTCTCGAAAGAGGAATAGAGGAATGACAACGCAGTTGACGCCGTCATGGGAAGGTCGGCCAGCTGCGACTGCTTGATCATTGCCATCTATGCCACAGTGACTAGACAACCACTGATGTAGTATGTCGTGGCCTTCAACTACTCGAACTATTCGATGGTGGACTTGTCTGATCTCTGCGAAGAGATGCTAATGGGATCCGTGGTGCAGTGCTGAGAGTAAACTCTGGAGGGCTGCCTTATAATCACATAAGATTGATCATCGACGGGGGTGGTTTCTCCTGAATGAAGTCAAGGGCCGCACTGACGGCTACCAGTTCAGCAGCTGTCGTTTATGATGTATGTAACGTTTTTGGCTGTATTA
Source organism: Dermacentor variabilis (assembly GCF_050947875.1). Lineage (NCBI taxonomy): Eukaryota > Metazoa > Arthropoda > Arachnida > Ixodida > Ixodidae > Dermacentor > Dermacentor variabilis. The sequence continues at coordinate 95,983,736 of NC_134572.1, read as the reverse complement.
TGATGGAACTTGCTGGAATCACCATCCCTGCAGCTGAACTTGTAAGTGTGACTGATCCATCAGTGTAAACATGCACGCGGCCACTGTGCACCTCCTGTAAAAGTCCTAATCTGGCCTGTTTCAGGGCAAAGGACGGCATGTTAGCTTGCTTCGTGATTCCTGGGATGGTGAGGCATACTTCAGGTTTGTGCAGGCACTGTAAAGCTGAGGATGAAGAGTCTTGCTGCAGGCATGTAATTCGAGGCCAACGAGGCACGATCGACAGCAATTGAACGGCGGAAAGTTGTATGTGGCCTTTCTGCAGGTTAAGAACCAAGATGGCGAAAACGTAGTCGGGAAACATACCGAATGTGGGCTTTGAGAGCGTCCGTGGCTATGTAAGGTGATAGTGGGTGATCTCGCGCTATGGCAATCGTTGACGCTGTAGACGCACACTCAGGAAGACCGAGGCACGTCCTGAGGGCTTGAGCTTGCAGTCCCTGGAGTACAGGCAGGTTTGTTTTGCAGATGGTGCCTGGCAGCGGGAGGCTGTACCTTGCGAAACCAAGGAACAGGATGAATCATGTGCCTCGAGAGGAGGCGAAAGAAGAGTGGTTCATGCAAACGATATCCCGCCCGCGGCCAACTCCCTTTTTCTGCAACCCACGGAAACCGTTGAGATGCAATATCTGATAGACAACATAAAGAGCACAGCCTCGGCAGGACCTGACGGAATTCGACCGGAGCCGATCAAACATGTCTCAAGCGAAATAGGTGGCGTTCTAGATTATATTGCTAATTTGTCAGCATCTTCAGGAATTTTTCCTGATACGCTAAATACCGTTCGCATAACACAAATTCATGAAGAGGGTGCGAAAGATCAAGTCTAAAATTACAGACCAATATCGGTCTTGAATATATCTTCAGACCTTTTAGAAAGTGTCGTGGTTGACAGGCTGGGGTTTTTCTTGGGTAAACACAATATAATCTCAAAGTACCAATACGTGTTCAAAAATATTAAGTCAGCAGAGCAAGCCCTTCTAGATATCAAACATAAAACAATTGAGAACATCGAAAAACAGAAGCTTACACTTGGCGTTTCTTTAGGTTTGCGGAATGCTTTTGACTCGATCGATTATAAAGTATTAATACACAAACTAGAAATCCACAGAATTCGCGGCGTCGCTCATGATTTAATAACAAGTTATTTAGCAAATTGAAACCAATTTGTTCAGATAAATTCTATTGCCTCTGACATTTTCCCTATAGAACAGGGTGTATCTGAGGGCCCAAAGCTAGGCCCACTGTTGTTCTTAAATTATATAAGTGATATTGTGCGAATACTCGGTTCACCTGACTTTGCAATGTATGCCAATGATACCAACGTGCTTTTTACATCCCATGACAGTTCTGAACTTATCGTCAGCATTAGCGCGTTTCTAAATCGCTTGCCACTGTGGCTTAGAGAAAATAGTGTAGAATGAAATACTGAAAAAACAACAAACATTTTATTGAGGGCTTCCAACAAGAACGTACCCAATCACTAACATTTATTTCAATGGTACAGCAATTAACCATGTCCAAAAAAAAATTCTTAGGAGTATGGTTTGATGAACTTTTATCTCGGGGTTCACATGTAAGGATGCTATTAATGGCCTTACTAAATATCTCGGTATCATTAGCAGGATAACCCAGATGATTCTGCTTTGGCTCAAACAACAGTTATGCGAAGTCCTCCTTCAGTCTAAACTCTGCTATGGAGTATTGGTTTGGGGAACAACTTCAAAAACAAACTATAACATGTTAATCCTTGTACAGAAACGAATACTTCGTATATACTGCAATGCCATTTTTTAGAACTTGAAACAGCTCCATTATTTCAACGTTGCTGTATTCTTCGAGCGGGCAGAGCATACTATAAGGAGCTTCTGGTCACCATACATAAACGAAAATTTTTCACCAAAAAAGACAATGATGAAATATCTCGTTATCCAGTACGCCAGAATACCAGACACGCATCAAAAACATGAACAAATTATGGAAATGAAACATTCATAGTCGATAGAAATATTAAACAAGGTAGGAGAATTGGTAAATGTCAGTGCTTCAGAAAGCTTTCTCAAAAAAAGAGTTTAGTGCAATATTGCACGCCGATGACATTTACTTTCACTAATTATTGATTATGTTTCTATTGCATCTGTAAGTACGTTTTATATGTATTCATTTGTACGGATTATAACCGTTGTTGTAACTGTGGGAGCTGGGACCTTTGTCAAGAATTCATGGCTTTAGTCTCCCCCAGCTCGGACGAGCAAGAGAGTTCATTCAAGTAAATAATGATGTAGCTTTGAACGCACCGATGTGCCCCTCGACTTTCGGCCGAGGAATTTGAGGAGATGTGTTATTGTCGTTAACCCGCTCTTTAGCTGTGAAATGTGTGCGTTACATGATACGTCGTGGTCGATGATTACCCCTAAAAAGCGCTGTTTCTGTGCGTTTGTGATTGCTTGCCCATTCGAAACTTACAGAGTAAGGCCTCATTATCTGCCAAGTGAATGTAACCAGGCAGCATTTCTCGGAAGTCAGGTCTCAAATCTTTTTCGCAAGTACAACTATGTTAACGTTCCTGCTTTGTAAATAAAACCGCTTAAAAACACAGGATGGAGGGAGACAACACAGGACAGTTGTGTTGTCGTTTCCCTCTGTCCTGTGTCTGTAGCAGTTTTACTCACAATGTCTCACCAACTGGCCTACAACTTTACCTTGATAAATAACGTAGCTGCCTTTTGTAGTCTAGTTGCTCGTACCTGTAATCGTGTTATAGCAGACACCTATAGCAGACACCCAGGTGCAGACGTCATCAGCCAAGACGGATACTTGAATTACGTTGGGCAAGGAAGAAAGGAAGGAAAGAAGGAAGGAAGCAGAAATAGGGCAGACAGACAGCGAGGTTAGCCAGTTCTCAGACCGGCTGGCTACCCTGTGCTAGGGAAAGGAGATAAGGGGAATAAGAGATAATAGAAAAGAGATATGCTAGAAATAAAGAAAAGAAGAGCAAAAAGAAATACAAGAAAAAGCATCGGAGAGGGCCAACGAGCATTATACGTTGACTTATGTCGAGCTCAACAGCCCGCCTCGCCGTACTACACGGAATGCTTTGTGGTGAGTGGTGGCGCCATACTCGCTCCTCAGGAAAAAAAATGTTTGTCGGTGCTCATGCTTACTTAATGTTGTGCTCACGCTTACTTTAGCTAATGCATAACTCGTGCAAGGCTATACGCTTCATTCGTTATACGCTTCTGCACTCGATTCCCCGTTATAAGGAAGTGGAAGCTTCCCCGTCCTTGATACTCGTGCATGCAAACAGCGGCTCCGGGCAATGATTTCGGGCCATAGCGCGGGATGATATACGGCATACCGGTTGCATAGCGCCGTTTACTGCTGCTGCCAGACGCAACAGCATCGATCGCAGTTACGTCTACAGGGGCCCTAACGGGCTCACAATGTACTACGCAAACACCGCTACTTCGTCTGCAGTCCCTGGCGTGCCGTGCGGTCTCGGTGAGGCCCTGGACAAATAGCTCGGGCAGGGAACTTCGAAAAAAAAAAGAAATATTTAGTAAAATGGAAGGCACGAGCAGAAAGAAGCTCGGGCAGTAAAGCAAAGGACCCAAGGGCGAGGCCCCACCTTGCGATACGCACCCTCCTCTTCCTCCACGTCCTCTCCTCTCTCGGTCGCCGCCCCGAGCAAAGTGTTCGGCGCGCCGCGCTCCTCTTCGCACGCGATTCAGTCCATCGATCATGGCCGAAATGACTTGAAAGACGCGCAGCTTTCGCGCCGCGTTCCCGGCTGTCCGTCACGACGTCGAAGGTTAAGACGGATTCTTCGGTCCCGCAGCGCCCCGCGCGCGCCCCCGGGGCTATCGCTCGGGGCGAAACGACGCTTCCCGTGAAGGATTAGGATGTCTTCCCGTCTCTCGCCTAAACTGTGGCCTTACACCACTCCCCACTACTTTCTTTTTTTCCCCACTTCTTTCCTTTTTTTTCCTCCCCATTCCTTGTTTTTTTTTCTCTCTCTTTTTCTTATCGGAGTGTGTAAAGCGAGTATACTACGCCGCGGCACGTATTCCACGCCGTGTTGCGCGCCGCTGCGCTCGCCTCACTCAGCCGACGCGGAAATCATCCGGCGCGGCTTGGAAAACGTAGACATTCTTTTTTATCTCTCTCTCTCTCTCTTTCTTTCTCTTTATTTTTCTATGAAACAGAACAAGCAGCCAATGTTCGGGGCGTAGCAGGGGACGCGCAGAGAGAGATATAAGCCGTAGCCAATTACGTTTCCTCACGCTGGCTCTACAGCATTTTTACTCCTTCTTTGAGAGGTGGTGTACTCCGCGACGAAGCGCGTCCGCCCCGTTTGTGCTCGTAATGAGCGAAGGCGCACCTATTGCGGGTATGAAGATATCAGAAGAATGGAGTCGGAAGTGGGAAAGAAATGTAGCCACCCCCGCATAAAGAACTGTTAGCATTCCTTTTGTTTTTACACAGCGCACGCCTCCTTGGGGAAACGGTACAGCGGTGAGCCACCCACGTGTTTGCGATATAAACCGGTTGCCAATTCTGCAAACTAACTTCGCTGCAGTTGCAGCAATGATTTCTGAAGTTACCATGACTCTGACCACGTACTGCGGTGCTTATTTATTGTCTAAAGAGATCGGCTTGGCAAGCAGAGGAGCCTGAACTAGAATTCAGACTTTCTGTCAACTTACCGAGAGACGTGGAGACCTTGTTTCATCGAATTCGACTCCCGGTTAGCTGCTGCCTTCACAATCCACTTCCTGCATAGATTAGCGAGCGCTCGATCATCATCGTGCGCTAGTGGTGAACCAGATGGCGACATCACGCATGTGGTCTTTAACTGTAATCTTTACGCCTATCAGAGATTAGAACTGCGCGTCAAGCTTAGAGCAATATGGAGAATGTTGCGCCTGCTTTGGGCACTGTTCTTGGACCAAGGCCGTCTCCAGAGATCGCAAGGAGGACATCATGTGGCGTGCAGATTTTTTTTGTTGTTGTTTCTTGCAACCTAGTCTCGATGTACTGACAGAGTGCTGGAGTCTGAACTTGTATTTTGTTTTTCCAACTCGGTGACGTTACGCCATCTAGTAGTTTAATTTCTATCTTTTCCGTGTACGTAAGCAGTTTTTTTCAGGTAATTTTGATCCATCATAGCGCCCTAGCCCATTAGGACGTCAAACGAAGTAATAGAAAGCAAATGCTTCTGACCCACCTCCCTCATTTCTAACTATACCTAATATAATCTATGGTCGCATATGTGCAAAGTGCTTTGCCTTCTTATGGACTACGTTGGTATTTGTGCTCAAAAGTCGCAATCTCAAATAATTCATCTGTACGTATAATTTAAATTAAAATTATACTTATTCTTCTGTTTTTTTTTCGTGATGCATTTTATCGTGACCTGTATAAGTTGTGCGTTGGCTGCTTCGTAAATGATAACTTGTCTTATACACAACTGGCCATCCCTGTCACAAACAAACTGTGCGACTATTATACTCTCCCCTCGAGTTGACTTTCGACCTTCGCTGCTCGGTCACTTGCGACCACTTAAGGTAATGACGTTGACCTGCTGACATTTGTGGCACCGCCAATTTCGCCTCGGCCCTGAGAGAAAATTAATGAAATGAAATGGTGTACGGCGTGTTTACGTACGCAAAGCGTCCCGTAACATTAATTGTATGCACCACTTTCAGTGCGTTTTGAGTTGATTCTGCTGGAAGGTGACCTTCGTCTGACTAGCAAAACCTAAAACATTGCCGGGAAAAAAGAATTTATACACTCGTAGGTATTTGGATCTGTTTTGAGCTAGTGCTCATGATTCCCGAAACGGCGTTATAAGAAAAATATAGCAGAAAAATGAAGCGCTAAGGTAAATGAGGAATGGAGGTAAACGCTAGTGCCATAGCCCAGAAGTACTAATAGAACACGGAGAGATTTTCCTGAGGAACGTACACATGATGAAAGGTAACGGTGCTCTCATTTTAGGTCTGCGAATATTGTTTGCTCTTCTTTTTTTGATTCGACATTCCAGATGGCTCCCATAAATGGGTAAAAAAATAAGTTCTGGGGTTTTACGTTCGAAAACGACGCTGTGCTCATGAGGCACGCGGTACTGGGGGACTGCGGGCTAATATTGCCCACCTGGGGTTCTTTACATCGCGCCCAATGCACGCTACAAGAGTGCTCCTTGCATTTCTGCCCCTATCGTAATCGCGGCCGCCGCAACCAGTGTTTGATCCCGCTTTGCCAATTGATAGATGATATGGTAGAACATCCCAAGCGTAATGCGAAAACGTCGGATCGTTCCTCACCTGCGGCAAGTTGTTTTTTCATATACGTTCATTTACATTAATTTATCACTCCTTTATTTCAGTTAGTAAGTAGAAGCAATTTCCCCTATGTTTTCTTTGGTGGCATTGTTTGTTGGCTTTATATATATCATCATCATCATCATCATCATCATCAGCCTGGTTATGCCCACTGCAGGGCAAAGGCCTCTCCCATACTTCTCCAACTACCCCGGTCATGTGCTAATTGTGGCCATGTTGTCCCTGCAAACTTCTTAATTTCATCCGCCCACCTAACTTTCTGCCGCCCTCTGCTACGCTTTCCTTCCCTTGGAATCCATTCCGTAACTCTTAATGACCATCGGTTATCTTCCCTCCTCATTACGTGTCCTGCCCATGTCCATTTCTTTTTCTTGATTTCAACTAAGATATCATTAACTCGCATTTGTTCCCTCACCCAATCTGCTCTTTTCTTATCCCTTAACGTAACACCTACCATTCTTCTTTCCATAGCTCGTTGCGTCGTCCTCAATTTGAGTAGAACCCTTTTCGGAAGCCTCCAGGTTTCTGCCCCGTAGGTGAGTACTGGTAAGACACAGCTATCATACACTTTTCTCTTGAGGGATAATGGCAACCTGCTGTTCATGATCTGAGAATGCCTGCCAAACGCACCCCATCCCATTCTTATTCTTCTGATTATTTCAGTCTCATGATCCGGATCCGCAGTCACTACCTGTCCTAAGTAGATGTATTCCCTTACCACTTCCAATGCCTCTTCCTATATGCCACTTCCTATATATATATATATATATATATATATATATATATATATATATATATATATATATATATATATATATATATATATATATATAGATATATAATGCTTGCGAGAGCACTACAACGATACTGATCTTTAACAAAGTATAAGGGACTTGTATTGGATCCTTTGCCTGGAAAGCATTACCCTAATTTCGTTGGCCTTTAGAAGTACGTCCTTTTTTTGTCGTTTTGTGTTAATGACATGTAATTCAAGGAGAGGTTGGCGATTTTCTTGGCACCGGATGCTAATCTTGGCAAGACGGGCAAAACTAAAATCAAGAAGACATTGATACAGTGAAATGTCACAAACATTTGCGAAGTTTCGTACAAGAGAAAGGAAGTCTCAGAAACGAGTAAAGTAACACTAAGAAACAAACTATCCCGTAATGACAAGAGAGTTCAAAAACACGCACATAAGTTGACATTTTTGCAGATGATGCCGCTGACCAATCTAATCATGTCTACATAAAAAGATAGAAACAACACGCCTTACCTAGGCGACGAGTTGGAATTATGCCTTTTAAATTTTCCAAATCATCATGGCAAATCTTTGCGCGGGAACGTACAGATGGACAGAACAAGAGACAACAGACGAGAGATTTTCTGTTGGTTATCTTTCTGTCCGTCTCTATGCTTTCCCGCGCTACGCGTAATCTTGATATTATGGAAAAAATATTAATTATAATCCAGCTTTAAGCCAAGACATTGCAAGTTATCGCATCTTAAAGGAACTGACAACGTTGTTGCACGTTTCACATTCTGCATTCTTGGGAATGCACGGGGTTCGACTGCTCCCCAACATACCTCCCGCTTTCACCGAGTCTTCCATTTAATGAATAACGAACGAAACGACACCACGAGCGTAAATCGTGGGAGGCTTGTGAAACATGCGGGAGCTGGGTAAGCCATTAAGAATGTAAACAGGATCCGCGACTCATTTAGCAATCAGATTATTAATCCACGCACTTCTTGGCGTCGCAACCGCAGCGCCCCTCCTTAGCGCACGCGGCATCGTTGGTCGCTGCAAACAAGCTTCATTTTCCAGTCGCCTCTACTTCTCCACGTTCCTCCCCTACAAAACATTTCTGGTCCTGCAGTTCAATACACGGAGCGCATGAATCATACGAGAGAGTTGAGCCGAAAGCGAGCCTTTTACTGTAAGCGTTCGAAAAGAATGTGCCGTGGCAGCGACGTCCGCGAAATACTCTAAATAAACAATCGCAGTTGCGTAAACTGTAAAATATTCATCGCGCCAGTGTTCGTTGCACTGGCGGTCCGCACAACCCTCTCGACGCAGCTCGATATTGTCCGGGTGGACCAACACCTGGACTGCTCTGGAAATAGGCCCCTAAAAAACAAGTTGCACCGAGAGTGCGAGCAAGGCGTTCGGCCTGGCGTTTGCGCCCAATCGATGCATGTGGTAGCCCCGTTTGTTCCCATTTGCCCAGATAAAAGCGAAACCACAAGGCAGCAGTGGTGTGCTGAACTTGGCCAGTGACCTGAAATCGTGCTGCGCTGACACTGGCATCAGCAAAGTTGCAATCATTTGACAAAATTAAAAAGAAAGAAAGAAAGGAAGAAAGTAAGAAAGGAAATTAATCACGGACGGAACGACATTTATCACTAAGGTAAATGGTTCAAACTGCAAGAACGGGCGCATTGCGCAAACGATACCCACGCCTTCGTGATCCATCGAACGACCAGAAGATGGCGCCACTGCGGCGGATATTTGGACGAAAGGCCGCATGAGGCGAATTCGTTCTCACTTTCGTCAACTAGACGTGCTTTCTCGCGGCAAGCGCATAGATTTTGTAGGATTTGGCGTATTTTTTCCTTTCTTTTGTGCATCGCATAAACGAAATACTTCAAATACAGAAAATAAACATGACAGTCACAGTCTAATCATGCATAATGAACGCCCAACCGACAGGTCAGAAACAAAATAATTTATAATAAATAATAAATAAATAAATAATAAATAACCCTTATATGTATTTATATATAGTATGTCATACCTTTATATAAACACACTTCTGATCGCAATCCAGTCCTCGGCAAGCATTATACATCGCTGCGTCGACTTCTCCCATTGTATACATTCGTTTGATTTGGTTATTGCGTGTCGGCATAGAGTATGAATGGGGTGTTGCATAAACATAAACATTGCGTTAGATTGTATGTTGCACGGGGTGAAAATAAACACACTTGTACAAATCGTATTTAATTGTATAACATTCCATGACCCGCTTCATTTACGCTCCACTTCACTCCACACAGATTGAAACATGTGCGTTGCATCTGCACAATTCCTTAGTCTGCACAGGAGGGGCAATATTGAGCAGTTTATTGAGCTTTTGTTTTATCCTGTGAAATTCTTTGAATCATGTATTTAACCAGCAGTGACAAGCAATGCTTGATGCGATGAACATACGTGCATGAGAAGTCAGGTCCTACTTTTGTATACCAAGTTTGTCGTGTTTTCTGAACGCTTCATTCTAGTGAGCGTTTCAAACATGAATTATTTGGAGGAAATTAATGTTCCTTGGTGTGGGATACGAGGAATTACGAGTGTTGCTGATAGGACGAGCTGCCATTTGTCGTGCAATCGCAACGTTGGAAACAGAAATGTATTTCACGCAGTCAACAAATATGTAGTTTTCATATAGTCAGCAAAATTATTATTAACTTCACGGTGCAGTGCGAAGCTGTATCTTTATGCACAATCCTGTGTCTTTGTGCACGATCTTGTGGATAAATTTAGTCGGTAAATGCTGTTAAACAAGATGACTGCCGCAACCTGCCAGTCAATCTATAGAAGGCGTCCTTTAATAGATTTTTTCTTTGCGCGACGAGACAGAGAGAAGAACTGCGTAATATTTGGCCTACAGGTGCACAGGCTTCACGACGGATGCACTTCTTTACGTCACTGTCAAAACTTTATCGCCTGTCATAAACGGAAACATCGCGCGATTCAATGGTTTGCCAAAGATGATGTAAGTGCCGTGACAAATTTTGACAGGACGCTATTTGTATTCCAAAAGCTTACTCAGCAAGATATTGGATTTGGAGGAAGTCCAAAAAACAGTAAAAAACAGACCCGCAGACACTCGAGAAGACCATGGTGAATTAGGAAGTCACGCTTCGTTTAGACGAGGCATGGTAGGCGAAAATCTTTTTTGCACGGCGTGCTAGGTGCCAACCGTAACAGGGGCGAAATGCGAGAACGCCGGCGTATCGTACATTGGCTACACGTTAAATAACCCCAGGGGGTCGAAATTAATCCGTTCTCCGCCACTATTGCGTGCCTCATAATAAGAACGAACTTTCAGCACGTAAAAGCCCAGAAATTTTGGCAAGTTTTCTGTTTTTCGAGAAAGAAAGAAGATATCCGCGTTCTAGAACGCTGCGAACTTTTACTATCTGGCTGCAACACACAGGTTCGTAATTTCCTCCCGCGTACGTCTAGCGAATCTTAAGCGGCAACACTTCTAGGTATCGCTTCCTTTACGGTTTCGCATAGCTGCGCTTCGCGACACGGTTTTTGCATTGCACTGCTCCCCTCTCTCGTCCACCCCCCTCCGCCCGCTACTTCTGTACGTTTGTAGTAGTTTCTGTGCTACCATGCGTTATCGTACGAAGTTCCTTGCTACAGAAATGCAAGTTGCGTCTCAGCAAGCCTTCCCTATACGCTCCATGCTATACCCGCCAAAGAGACAGACAACCCCCTGGAATACGGAAAGAACGAATCAGTTGCTTGCGCGACCATGCATGCAGAAGCGGATCAGGAAAGTTGGCCGTACAGACGAACTATGGCGGTATATTCCGAACTATATAGGGGCTCATCTTTTTGCATTTCTCCGCAGACTGCGTGCCGGGGATATTGAGGCTGCTACGGAGGTCGTCGGTAACCGCCGAGCACGTGTCGCTCCGCCGACGGGATGCATGCCCGCGCGGCAAGCTAGCATCGGCGTAGCGCGCCCCAGCCGGAAATTGAATCGGCCTCGTTCGATGCCTGACGCTTCCTCCGCTCGAGTTGATGCCCTTTTAACTACGCCCCTGTTCCTTGCGCCGGTCTGTGCCCCGTCTTGTGACTTTCTCTACCACTTGTATATATTTCCGTCTCTTTCTTTTTCTCTCCCTATTTTTGTTTCTCCTCTGCGTAACTGTTCCGATGACCTTTACCTTCACAATACGGAAGAGATGAAAGAGGCAAACGGGCATCACTTCTAGTCTATCGTTTAATTGCTTGCACGAACTTGAAGAGTCACAAAAAACTAGCTCGTGCGTGCATATAAAACACGAGTTACCCCGCTTGGTTCAAAAATGGCGTTAAAGCTTTATCAGATAATTCATCATTATTGATAGCGTGCCTTGAAGGGCGCCGATAGGGGGATGTAATCGTAACCCCCAATCAGCAAGATATATAGGAAACCTTGCCTAATGTCCCAACTATATCCCGACACTAAGGCTTGAAGCACGTTATAGCAGTGCACGTAGAATAGAAAGATGCGTCAAACGAAACTCATGCGGGCTTCTTGGAAAGAAAGCATCACAGTCGACGAAAAATTTCATACACTTTCATAATATGTCACTTTCAATATAACACTTTCATAATATTTAACTTATCTGGTAGCTATCTTTAAGACAGCACGCATGCGCCACTCGATTCGCTTATTCGATGGCATCAGCAACAGCCCGGGAAAAATGTCCCTATCAGACTCGATATTGCACAGCATACTGCATTGCAATAGCCCCGAAATGGCAAGCTTTCTTTTTCTGTTTCCGTCATAGAGTATCATTTAAATGCTGAAAGATGGCCCGGATCTCTATGCGATTTAAATTTAACGCCTTACTAAGAACGATGCGCAGAAAGTCACTTTGCCACCATTCCATTGTTTCTCTCTATCTTAAGTTCCTTGTGCGATCTCGTTTCAACCAAAGGGATTCCATCTCTTGCCACGGTCCTTTAGATGCCTTCTGTTGCAACTGTAGTTTATATTCTTCATTCTTGATCGCACTATTCCTTTTCAGTGCTTCATGTAGAGGAACACAAGTGGCATTGAGTTTTCTTTTGCAAAGGTATTCTCAAGAGCCGCTGCCTTGTGCTTTCTTTTAGTGCATTTTATTTCTGCTTCCCAGGCACGACAATCGCGATAGCAGTGGAAAGAGTGCTTGGCGAGCAAGCGCGGAACGTTCTTGTAACAGGCTACGGAAACGTTTCTTTGCCTAAAGCGTCGCCTTCTATTTCTCCTCTCTCCGTTGCTCGCCTAGGCGAGCCCGCCTCTTCTATCCAAAAGAAGTTGTTGCAGAGACCATGCGCCCTTCTTGTACAGCGCCTCCCTTGCTTCTTTCTTTTTCTTTTTTTCTTCTAAACCAGCCGCCCCACCTAGGCTTCGCGAACCTGCAAGATCCGACCCGTTATGGCGCCGCACTACGACACGAGTAACGGAAAGGAGAGGTGAGCGCTTGAATAGCCGTCCTTCCTTTGAACGCTGGGCCGACTTTTCTCTTGTTGCCCCCGTGCACCGTCGAGTGGAAAGGGATGAGAGAAAAGGTCGCCTCCAGCTGCTGCATTTTAAGGGAAGTGCGGCGATTGTGTAGACGTTCTCGGAGAAAGGTCCTTCTCCTTTCTTGCCGGCAGCGCAAGTTTGGTGGGTCGAAGCAGGAGAAGACGAGACACTCCCCCCCCCCACCGCCTTCCCCACTAGAGAAAGCGATCAGGTTTCGCGCCGCCGTTCGCTGTCTCACTTTTTTTTATTTTTCGCTACTATTTCTACTTCGCGCACAGGCTTTCCAGAAGAAGGCCCACGTGCCGTCACCTCGCGCTCTCCAAGTGCGCTTTCTATTCCGTCACAAAAGGGGAAAGCGGGCGGAGGAGGTTACCGATTTCCGAAGCGCAGAAGCCGGAATCGATAATCGATTGTACCGGAGCTCGCATTAATTGGTCGATGAACGCGTTTCCCGCGCCTTAGCGTGGGAGAGGATAAGAGGTGGAGGACGGTGCCGGATAGACCATGGCTCTAAACAAAAGACGGCGTGCGCCTGTACCCGTTCCGTCTCCGGACAACTACGCGGATGGCCGATTCAATATGCATTAGTCAAAGCATGTTACCGTTGCGGCTCTTCTTTTGCATTCCCTTAATGACAGACCAGGTGCATCAGGGTCGACTGAAATGCGACGGCGCACCGTTTCTGCTATGAAGGCTCTTCTGAATGTCTAAGCACTGAAGTGCAGAATGCCTATCATTTTTACCGGTTTTTGCTTGACGCTGAGAGGATTCGCTTGCATGCCGCTTTCGAAATGAACTACGTAAAAAAAAAGAAATTCAGTGCCCTTCCACTCTGTTATGAAGGAAGACCAGCGAAGCTGTGAACGTGGGCCGTTTACTGGCGAACTGCACCTCCACCGCGGGTCGGCACGGTATTGCACAATCTTCGGGGTCGGCCCACGTATGCGGGCCGGGTGCTTAATGCCTGCTTCACCTCTGCCGCGGGTCAACCCGGCATTGCACTATCTTAAGGACCGGCCCACGTATGGGAAGTGCTTAACACCTGCTTCACCTCGGCCGCGGATCGGCGCGTTATTGCACTATTTTCGGGATCGGCCCACGTATGCGCATTGCTTAACGCCTGCTTCACCTCTGCCGCGGGTCGTCCCTGCATTGTGCTATCTTCGGGATCGGCCCACATATAGGAAGTGCTTAACGCCTGCTTCCCCTCTGCCGAGGGTCGGCCCGGCATTGCACAACTTCGGGATCGGCCCACGTATGTGGAGCGCTGAACGCCTGCTTCTCCTTTGCCGTGGGTCGGCCCTACGTTGTACTATCTTCGGCATCGGCCCACGTATGGGAAATGCTTAACGCCTGCTTCACCTCTGCCGAGGGTCGGCCCGGCATTGCACAACTTCGGGATCGGCCCACGTATGTGGAGCGCTGAACGCCTGCTTCTCCTTTGCCGTGGGTCGGCCCTACGTTGTACTATCTTCGGCATCGGCCCACGTATGGGAAATGCTTAACGCCTGCTTCACCTCTGCCGAGGGTCGGCCCGGCATTGCACAACTTCGGGATCGGCCCACGTATGTGGAGCGCTGAACGCCTGCTTCTCCTTTGCCGTGGGTCGGCCCTACATTGTACTATCTTCGGTATCGGCCCACGTATGGGAAATGCTTAACGCCTGCTTCACCTCTGCCGCGGGTCGGCGCGGCATTGCACAACTTCGGGATTGGCCCACGTATGCGGAGTGCTGAACGTCTGCTTCACCTTTGCCTCGGGTCGGCCCACGTATGAAAAATGGTTGGTCTGTGTCAACGGAGACTAGATCAGTTAGAAGCTAGCCATATGCAGCTTCGCTGTAAGAAAAAAAAAGAGAAAAAAGGAAGGAAAAGAAAAGAAAGGAAGAAAAAATCGCTCACTGAGTCGCCACGGTAGGCTTTCAAGCAAACTTGTACACGTACATAGAACTTTTTATAGAGTTCGAGCTGAATTAACAATTTGCCCTAGTGACCTTGATGATACGAATTTTTGAGGCTCCGTGTACCTGTATTTCGTTGTCGGTGCAGAAGGTTACAAAACCTTTACTTGGAGGTAGTCAAGCACACAAGAGCTGCTGTACAGGCAACCGATAATAGTACTGGTTTCGGTAGGTTGCGAGTGATCCTGGTCTCTTCTCATCTACATATCGTTACAGTCATTCTTCTTTTTTTGCATCTAGCTCTTTTGTCGTCGCACGGTAGTTAACAGGTGGATATTGAATTTCACCAGTCCCCTAATTTTACTGTTCAATTAACTACTCGTTAGACAGGAAAGAGTAATGAGTCCTACCATGTTTATGACAATAACAACGTGGTGCTAAAATGTGTTGCTTGGAAAAAATGGCGAAATCCAAAGCAGGATGAGAATTTGCACAGCGAGAAAATGCGAAATCTCTGTTGCAATTTTTCACCTGGATAAGTGCTTCGAAGCCCGACATATGCGTCCCGTGTTGTCAACATCTGAGTACTCATTGCTGCGATAAGGTGGGCTGAATAGTTGGTGACTATTTAAAAACAATGAAAACAAAACTATGAAGGTGCTTTACTCGCACGTTTGCGCATTACTTACACGGCAACTTGCTAGTATAGGCTCCTAATTACAAAATATACATTGGGCAAAAAATTTTTAAGCTATTACTTTAGCATACATGCTGAAATTGCAAAATTAAAGCCGATCACCAGTGAAGCCATGTTCGCTTAGCAGAAATCCCAGGACTAGCAGCACTTTCGAGATGCCCTAATACCCCATCTGAAAATGCGCAATGAGTGCATTGTCATTCGAGTAAACAGATTCCCATTGGACTTTCTCTAGCAATTCGGGCAGTTTTTAGCTGCGACATCACTGAATTTTTAGAAGAATCAACTAGATGGATAATGCGTTTTCTCGTGAAGGTAATTTCTTTCGCTTTGAAATATTCGTTTGAAAAGGCGGAATACTCCGATGTATTCTACACGCGAATCGTATTTTAAACTAATGAGAAAAAAAATATCGTGCTTGGTGTCCAACAGATGAGGAAAAGATTCGCTCCTAAAACATTACAGAGTGCACCATCAGCTGCACAGCGTTGCTCGTTAACAAGAGGGCGAACCCAAGCTGCATGCTAATGCCAAAGAAGCCGGTATGTTGATGGCATTAGGTGCATCTCACTCAACTGACTAGAGAATATATATATATATACATATATATATATATATATATATATATATATATATATATATATATATATATATATATATATATATATATATATATATATATATAAATAATCAAAGCGAATCGGCTTTCTTTGGATCTTTCGTTCGTTCTCGTATTCGGACGTTCGCACCGACGCATACGGCACGCGCGCTTGATCAGCGGGTTTTCGTGGCACGTTCGTTGCCGAACGCCAATTACTGCAGCTCTTGGAGACAGGCGTGCTCTCCAGGTATACTAGTGCTGCGGAAGCACTGGTTAATCACTCTGTTCTCTACGGGATTGGAAACGCTACTTAAGAACTCTCACAGGAACAAACATACGTCGTCAAACGCACCATTTGTTTTATAAAGTGAAAATAAAGATGTGGGGACCGACAGACAGAGTAGCACATTGTAGTATAGAAGTTATTTAAGCAGGGATAAAGTGCCTCAGTAAGGCTGGTCAACAATTTGATAGGTGGAGCTATCTTGGTTCTTTGAGAAATACGTATAGGTCCACCTATCTCAACGTTGGGCAGCCTGTCTGAGGCACTCCATTCGTCTTCTATGCAACTTCTATGCCACAGTTTAATAAAGAGGATAGCTTTCAAGAATCGTTCGGCTATTATAGCTTGCGTTCACTGCCATCGTCGATGATTTTCGCCCACATTGCTTAATCCATATTAAGACATTGGTTTATTTTATTGAATAAATATTGGCTTTGAAGAAAGTTATTCCTGGCGCAGTCCCAAGCCATTGAAGAAAGAGAGATAAAAGTAAAGACGGAGATTACCCAGAAGTTATCTCCTGTAGGCTGCCCCTCGCAGGGGGAGGGAAAAACGGCACGAAAGATTAGAGATAAAAAAGAAAGAGGGGAGGAATAAAAACATAAGATTACCTGTGTGGGCACTGTCGCATACATAGGAGCTTCCTTCGAAAAAGAAAGAAAAAGAGCTCACTAGAAGTAACTCTAGCGTCAGCGCCTACTGCGACCTGTAAGCAAGGTGGTTCAGCCAGCATGGGCATGATTTACAAGGACTTGCCTAAACTTCGTCCTTGTGGTTTTAAAGGGCTTTTTGTGTCTTTGTAAGTTGATAACTTTCAAAATGTTTCGTTCAAAATGTAACAGTTCGCAACAATTACTCGTTTACAGAGACTAATTGCATTGCTGTGTTTAGAAGATTATGAATGCTTGGGAATTGAGAAAGATAAAGCGCAATAATTAACGCCAGAGAAAGAAGCCATAAGGGAAAGGCAGGAAGTTTAACCAAACTGAGCTTGGCTGCCCCGCACTGGGGAAGGGTGAGGGGGATTGAAAAAGGAGAAGGAAGAGAGAAGTTAACACTTGGTACCGTTGCGCAGACAAGCGTTCGTTGTTGAGTTAGTCACAGGCGGTCTTACAGGCTGGCGCATTAGAAAAAAACGCAGCAGCGCTTTGTAGCCTTGCACATAGCAGACGCACGAGACCATGGGCCCAAGATCTCCGTTGTAAAAGGCCTGTCATCCAAGTGCTCCGAAGCTGTCCGAAGGCCACTCCTCTCATCTTCGTGCTTGGGACAGTCACATAAAAGATGTTTAGTGGTTTCCTCAACACCACATGTGCTGCAGTTGGCACTGTCTGCCATTCCAATTACGAATGAATGTGCGTTTATTAAGGCGAGAAGTACGTCATAAAGCCACACGCAGATAGATTAGACAAATCCATGTATCTAAATACACTTCGTTCCCGCGGAAAGATCGCGGTGCCTTAGTTATTTTTGTAGCAAACTCTATGGCCCTCGAGGCTGTGAAGACCGCGCGTAATCACACGCTGTGTCAGTTTAACTCACCTACAAAATAACGGAGTGCGCTGTGTCTCCAAGTCACAATTTGTGGCATAAGCTGGCTTTTTTTAATATGCTGATGTCGTAGGTCGCGGGCTGAGGGAGTACTATTCGAGACATTTATAAATTCCGCCACATGTTCTCGAATTCGGCTTCTTGTCAGCTGCGATTGGCTAAGGGAACCGCTACGGCCTCTCTGATTAGCTCAACATTCCCGCCATTACTTTAATTTGACAACATGGCGGAATTTGATGATGTCCAGAATAACAACCCTGGGTAATGAATTCAGCTCCTGCGCAAAGGGCAGAGCATGGAAGTGAATCAGGAGAACCCATGCTTGCGGGGAAACAAGCCGCCGCGAGCGATTCGGGCCGCACGGCCCGCTTTCGGGCTCAATCACTCGTCCCGGTTGCGGCCGCGCGGCTGGCAGCTGGCTTGGATCCAGGCAATGATGGATGATGAGCCTCGCTGCATTGCAAGCCTTCGCTGAGTTGCATTCTCAGACCCAGTCTACAAGAAGCATATTGAGTCCCAGTCCCCAAGTGGCAGCAGTGAAGCGAGCTTCTAGGTTGTCCTCTCCGGCGTGTACATATATAGCGCTGGGAACGCATGGAAATGATCAACTACCAGCGGTTTAAGCAAATTCGGAATGCAGTCTATTGGAAAGGTCGGAGGTTGGTTCGATATAGACGAAAGACAGAAAGAGGAAAAAGGAATTTACCTCCTTTTTTTTCTCTAAAGAAGGCTGCTCAGTGTTACAGTACGCGTGGCTGACTTTCAACGCAATTACGTTAATTTTAAACGCGCTGAGTTCCTAGTGCACAGAATCTGGCGCCGTAAGCAGATGTATCCAAATACCTCACACAGGCAGGAGAAACGGGTATTTAAGGGTACTGTATGATGAAACGGCGGCATACTACACGGGAGCTATAGCTGCATTATTGCCATAGAAGATTTATCACGTTTCGAACGATTTCTGAATAGTGAACCCCAGACTCGATGGAAGGCTGCGATTTCTATTGTGGTTTATGATGCAAAATGAGGTGTCTATGATCTAATGGCTGCACAGATCACGCAAATGCACCGTGGTAAGGTTCAAGTTTAAACCCTGCAATTCGTGCAAACGTGGATGCATCCATGGGGGATTTACGCTGCAACAAGAAATTGGTCCGTTGGAGAATTAAAGATGACCCATTATATTAATGACCGTGCCCGCGCCCCACTAACTCTGCCAAGCGCTATAAATAATGTTGAAAATTTTAGCTGTGTTCGCATCTATCTAGCGATACCATCTATCAACCAACGATTCAATTACCATAGCGGCTTATTGTCACCACGCCTCGAGGGACCTTATAAATCTCTATACTTCGTATCTACACTTCCCCAACCGACAACAATAAACAGATTTACCGTAGGTCATTTACCTTAGGTTTTCTTGTACAGTGAAACAACTAAAATATATATTGTCGAGAAAAAGCTGTTCGGCAGAAGCTTCCAATCTTCCTAGTCTTCCTTGTCATTACAATGCCGCCTGATTTATGAATGTGCATTTTGGTTCTTCTATGTGCTAGATTAAAGAAGAGAATTATTATGACCAGAGGATGCACAGTGCGCATTTGCTATGATTGGAAGTGGAAATAAAAATGCTACTTTGCTGCCTAGCCTTAGTCTTATTGCGAACTGCCTGAAGAACAGCTCCAAACGCTTGCTTCGTTTCGCTTCGCCACAGGCTCCTGCAAAACGCAGGAAGGGAAAAAAGAAAGCTAGATATGTAACTGCAGCATCTTGAAGATTAGTACACTCAGGCATAGAACCAATTCTCATTATATAGTTCCAAGCAGAGAAAAACGCTACCAAACAGATGATGACATACGAGCTCCGGTCCCCCAAACAAGCCATTTCTGCAGCTATACTTAAACGCATGTACATGGGTTAAACATGTCAACTCACGTGCGTCACAGACGCACAATGGTCCTAAATGTTGCTATCCAACATATAGTGTCGAAAAAGCAAGAGTCCAAGCGACGACAGCATTAGGTAACGTCTGCTTGCCGTCAGTTTGACGTTCTCACAGTAGGAAAGAGGCCAAGAGGCAGGAAGTTCCTCAGTGCTTGTGAACTATGGATAGGTTGTCTAGAGAGAATAACTCGTGCCCGTTACTTCGCGGCAGCTTAAGATAAAAGAATATGGCTAAATATTAAAATGAAAAAGAAAGTATGGTTGATCCCCCTTTCGTAGGAATTGACCATAGCACTCAAGCGAAACGTGTATTCCAGAAGCGGTGACAGCTTCGTTGCAGATTCACCAATACAAGGCGCTCCAAGGCCGAACCAATGGCAGCGACAGCAAGCACGCGAGGCCTGTGCTACCGCGCAGCGCGAAACAGTAGCGCGGAGGCTAGCAGGCGTCTTAAGTGTAACCGACGCGATATTGAAGGCGAGTGTGGGGAAACTGCGTCGTTAAAGTTGCGGTTGCATCGCGCGCGCGCCCATAAACATGTTGAAAGATGAGCCGCCGCCGCGGCTCCACCGAAATGTAACGGAGATCACTTTCGAAAAAGCGCCTGGAACGCCGTCACCCGGGGTCGACGACGGAGTTACACTGTAAAAAAAAATACTGTTGATGACGGGAAATACCTTGGCAGTTCATGGCCAATTCTTTGACCGTCAAGGCGACGGCGGGCCGTCATTTCGTAAGATGTATGCCAAGACGTAGTCTGCGCGCTAGTCAATATAATCGCGTTACTGTGACATTAAATGTGTTTTTTTCGGCCGTCTTGTCTGTATGACGCCGATGGCTTGCCAAAAATGAAGAAACGCGACCTTAAAGTGACGACTGATTTCTTTTTTATCAGTGTAGACCGCAAGGCACTAATCTTTACTACCCGAATAGGGAGGCAGGCTATCGACCATTTGTTTCTCCAGAAATAATTAGTGATAATACAATTCGTTTCTAAAAATCCTCTGTAGAACAAGTTAGTGTCATGAAGTGCACAATTATTTCAATAAAGCACACCTTTCTAGCCATTGTATGTCTATTTCTATAACCATTAGGTAGGCGCAAAACAGCAAATATGACCGCAAGACACTTTCAAGAACTACAACCCTTAATAATCTGTAGCTGTCCAAGCTGCCACTCATGTTTTCTATAAGCACACTCAGTGAAAAACCAACACTACCTAGATATTCTTATTACAACAAATGCACTTGATCAAGAGAACAATTATTTTATTTAGCCAACCTTCCCAACCTTTCTATGCCCACCTTCCTAACCATTATTCATCATCAACATTAGCCTATTTTTATGTACACCGCAGGACGAAAGCCTCTCCTAGCGGTCTCCAATTGTACCTGTATTTCGCTACCTGATGCCAACTTGCGCCTGCAAATTTGCTAAGTTCATCTACCAGCCTAATGTTTTGCCGTCCTCGAGTGCCTTTTTCTTTTCGTTGCCACCCATTCTGTAACTCTATTGGTCCACCGGTTATCTGTTTTACGCATTGTATGGCCTGCTCAGCTCCATTTTTTCTCGTAATGTCAACTAGAATATTAGATATTCCCGTTTATTCTCTGATCTGCATCACTCTTTTCCTGTCTCTTAACGTTACGCCTAACATTTTTCATTCATCACTCTTTGAGCAGTTATTAACTTGTTTTCGAGCTTCTTTGTTAACCTCCGAGTTTCTGCCCCTTATGTTAGAACCGGTAGAGTGCAATGATTGTACACTTTTCTTTTTAACGATCGTGTTAAGTTCGAAATCAGGATTTGGTAATGTCTGATGTATGCACGTCAACCCAATTTTATTCTACTGTAAAGTTCCTTCTCATGACCAGCGTCCCCTCGGGGTAATTGACCAACATAAACGCACTCCTGCACCGACACTAGAGATTAACCGACAATCCTTCATTTTTGTTCCCTTGCCAGCCTATTGAAAATTACCTTTATCTTCTTGATAATAATCTTCAACCCTACTCTTAAACATTCTCGGTTAAGGTCGTCATTCCTTTCCTGCAATTCATCCCCAGTGTTGCTAAACAGGGCAATGTAATCTGCAAACCAAAGGTTGTTTCCATATTCCAGGTTGATCCTCAGTCCTAAACTTTCCCAGTCTAGCTTGAATACTTCTAAGCCTACGTTGAACAGCATCGGAGAAATTGTGTCTCTTAGGCTGAGCTCTTTCTTCATAGGTAATGTTAAACTGTTATTGTGATGAATTAAGGCAGCCGGGGAACCTCCGTAGAGATTTCCCAAGATATTCAGGTATCTAACTATTAAGTAGGCAGAAAACGGCAAAGGATCGCAATCTCGTAGATTCCGATGATGATGATTGGGTAACGTAAGTACGTATGACAGACTTTCGGTGGAGCCCAACATAATAGACTGTCGTGTTAAAAAGAAATTCGTACGGGACCGACGGGATCATCCTTCGCTTCAGTGGGTAGTCCGATTTGTTTTCCTAGGATCGATGTTATTGCGCTGTATAGCAGAGCAAGAAGGGCTGGACAAAACACTTAAAAACGAAAGAAGCGCTTACATGGGTAAGCACTATCAGGGATTGTGTAACTATAATAAGAATGCAAGCAATAAATGGCTTGCTTTGAGTCCCTCCGAACGGCCGGGATATCAGGGATTGTGTAACTATAATAAAAATGCAAGCAATAAATGGCTTGCCTTGAGTCCCTCCGAACGACCGCTGTTTCTTCGGTGAGGTATTATTTTCTGTTTTCCTCAAGAATCAGTGCTGTGTTGAGATTTCGCTGTTGTCCAGAGAGAAAGGGAAATTCCGTGGGATATCTGTGTGCTGGAGATCGCGCACAGTATCGCGTCGTTTTGCTGCGCTCTGCAGCGCATCTACGCCTGCCACGGAGGTGGGCAGCAAAGAACACCGGCACGAGCTATATGTCCTACAGCGCGTTCCTAGGCGGATGAGTGCCGCAGAATCGGCGCCGCACGCGGAAGTGCCACAACACGCACTTAATGTCATCAAGCCGGCGACGCTAGTCTTCAACGCTGCCCCACCTTCCAGCGCACCTTCAGTGAATATGGCTGAGACAAGCGAAAGCGAAGCCAAGAAACCACGGGTTGACGACGACAAGACGTCTACCTATGAGCTAAGTGTAGGTGAAGACACAGACTGCGATGAAACGCCAGTCTCCTTGGTAACGTATAAAAAGAAGCGACCTGAGGGAATTCCAGTTGTTTTTCGACCCTGACCCTCACAGGAAGGACGCAACTTCTGGCAAGTGAATCCAAACCGCGCTGCGTCTGAAATTGTCTCCACGGCAAAGGAAAAAGTATAGTCATTCCGCGTGAATAGAGATGGAAGTTTCTCTGTCAACGTTACTTCAGTCTCATCTCCAAGACATCTACTGTCGATGAGCGAAGTGGCTGGGTTGGGAGTCAAACCATTCGTTCCGGCATCTTATACCAGGAATGTTGGTAAGATACGCCATGTGCCAGTTGAGTATACAGAAGAACAACTGGTGGACTTCCTGAAGGACTTTGGCGTGACATCTTCCCGTCGTCAGGCAAGCTACAATCGCCAAGAAGACGGAGCGGTAGAATCACGCCCTCTGAGAACTGTCATTCTCCATTTCAGAGAAGACAAACCAATGCCGCAACGAGTGCATTTAGGGTTCACGAGTCATCCCGTAGAAGAATATCACGGCCCTGCTCTGAGATGCTACAACTGCCAGAGATTTGGACATTTATCGAAGAGCTGCCGCAGTCCACGTCGCTGCAAGGTATGCTCAGAAGACCACGACCATTCAGAGTGCAAGTCTGTGTGTCAGCCAAAGTGTGCCAACTATGGCGGAAACCATACAGCTTCCTTCGCCGGGTGCTCTCAGAGCAGAGCTGCCTCAAGGTTGCGCAGACATGAGCTGAAATACGAAGGGATACCTCCTCGTAATGCGCCCCCACCCAACCTTGATGCTGTAAGATGCGCGCCTCCAACTGCCAACAAAGAAAAAGAACAAGTGGTCAGCATGAACTATTCTGCAGCTCTAAAGCACTCAGATCGACAACGCTCTGAGAGCGAGCGACACGATCCACCTCCAGAGAACACTACTCATCTTGCCTAGGCTTCGAGTGAACTTCGCCGACCTTCTAAAGAACGCTCTCTGCCAGTGACACAGCAACCTCACCTAACATCTGAGCGACTACCGCAACATTCGCCTCAACCACACCAGTCATCCCAGCGACCATCTCAGTCAGCTCTTCAGCGACCTGCTTCGAGCACACATGGAGCGCTTCAGCGTCGTTTGGTGATTATGCCTCTTTACCCATGGCACAGATGATGCTGCCCATGCTATTCACAGCTCTGCGTGCAATTCTCAGTGCCATTCCACGCGCAAACAACCTTCCAGAAATAACTGAGCATGTGTTGGTTGGCTAGTTGGTTAAGCATGATTACAAAGACGGCGCCGAATAAAACAACACATGAAGAAGGGGGACACGAGACAGCACGTTAGTTGTTAGTGCGCCTACGTGCTGTCTCGTGTCCCCCTTTTTCGTGTGTTGTTTTGTTCGGCGCCGTCTTTGTAACCTTCCAGAGGTAAAAGCACTGCTTTCTATGGAATCGTTGGTGCTTCCACCACCACCAACAGCTCCACTGCAGGCTTACAATGAATAATCGCTATAACAATGTTTTCATATTTCAGTGGAAAGCTAATAGCCTTCGAAATAAGTCAGCTGATTTCCGCAAACTACTAGCTCAACATAACTTTCCTGTTTTATGTATACAGGAGGCAGGCGTACGAGATGATTTTCGTCTTTCGAACTATGTTATATATAAATCATCGCGCATTGCTGGAAGTAGCAGAGCGATGTTATGCGTGAGAAAAGACCTGCCGTCCTATTTAATACAGTCGAGCGATTTAAATACACCGGAGTTCGTAGCATGCAAGATATCTTTTAGAAATACAAGCGTCACAGTCATCAGTCTTTATCTACAATGTTCTAGCAAATTATCAGTAGACAGCTTGGTGAATGTGTTTAGTATCGCAAACTCATATGTGCTGGTTTGCGGGGACTTCAACGCACATAACGTCATCTGGGGCAGTGAATCTAATGATTCCCGTGGAAGCATTATAGAGACTGCCGCAGCATAAAGTAACCTGGTCGTGTTAAATGACAGCTCTCCAACGTTCTTGCGGGGTTTCGTTACTCAAGCTGTATGGATGTCACGCTCTGCTCACAAGACCTTCTTGATGGCGTTGAATGGTCAACAGACATAGAAACGCACGGCAGTGATTATTTTCCGATCCTGGTAAAACATCACCTCATACGGAGTGAGGGGACCCGGCGCTACTCAAAATATACTAATTGGCAAAGTTTTCGGCACCATTTAAGTAACTCATTGGGCGAAAATGCGAACTTTCAAAGTTTTGCAAATATATTGTGTGAGCCTTACAAGATGTGCACAAAGCAAGTCATTGTTCCGAATTAATACGCTGCAGTCGACGGGGAATATGAATGCTTAAGGGCAATTCGAAGACGCGCAGAACGGGCTTACCGCCGCAGTGGAAAGCTGGATGACTACAAGATGGTGCAGAGAGTTGAGTCAACTTCGCGCAGACGCTTACAAAAGTTAGGTACGAGAAGGTGGCGAGAATACTGCGCGTCGTTGTCTCCGTTTACTCCAGTTCCCAGAATATGGTCCGTTGTCCGATCTTTTAGTGGTCCAGTTACCCAGAGCCATCCCCTCTGAGCCCCTGCCGTAGCTCGAAGCACTCCGGAAATATATGTTGCTGACGAATTCTGTCAACTTATACCCAGACGAGGAATTCCGTTTACTTGCCTACAATTCGCAAATTCGACAACACTAGTAGAACAGAAGGTTCGTGCGCGCTATATGTCACAACATCCTCAGCTTGACTGCGAGTTTAGTTTAAATGAATTGAAAAGTGCTCTTTCGTCATGCCGCACAAAGACAACCGCAGGCCCAGATGGGGTTACGTATGTGATGTTAAAGAACCTAGGTCCAGTAGGAAGAATGACTCTTTTGGATATATTTAATGATATCTGAATAAGAGAGACCCTTTTGGATTCATGGAAATTAGCTCGGGTAATTCCAGTGCTAAAACCAGGAAAGACTCCACTTTCTCTTGACTCCTACCGACCCGTCAGTCTCACAAGCTGTTTCTCCAAACTAATGGAGAAGATGATAAACAGTGGACTGCAATGGTGGTGCGAACACACAAATGTGTTTTCCGACCGCATGACCGGTTTTCGACAAAATCGGTAAACAATGGATGCAGTATTAGACATTGTCACATGCGTCGAACGTGAACGAATTTGCGGAAATGTGACAGTAGCAGTATTCTTAGACATTCAAAGAGCATTCTACACTGCAAGTCACATACACGTCCTTGCTGGTATGTTAGAGCTTGGCCTACACAGTCGAACGCTGCGATGGGTATCAAATTTCTTGAAAGACAGAAAAATATTTATGGAAACAATTGAAGGAGAAAGTAATTATCACAGCATCACGCAGGGCGTTCCGCAGGGCAGTGTTCTCAGTCCGTTTTTATTCAACTGTGTCATGGCAGCTTTGCCACAAAAACTCCCGTCTGGTCTACA
This sequence comes from Dermacentor variabilis, assembly GCF_050947875.1. Taxonomy (NCBI): domain Eukaryota; kingdom Metazoa; phylum Arthropoda; class Arachnida; order Ixodida; family Ixodidae; genus Dermacentor; species Dermacentor variabilis. Next base: position 95,957,463 of record NC_134572.1, on the reverse strand, counting down.
GTATTCTCTGTACGCAGATGACATCTACATATGGGCCTCTGGATCTCATATACAAGACCTTCAAACAACGCTGCAAGAGGGTCTTGATAGTATCGACACCTTTTTAAGAGAAAGAGGCATGAGTCTTTCATACGCAAAGGCAGCCGTACTTCCTTTCACTAGACGACAGCTAAATAATTCGCAACTTACACTGAATGGGCAAAGTTTGATGTTTGTGAAAGAGCATACATTTCTTGGAGTTATTCTTGACAGCCAGCTAACATGGGCATCACACATCCGCGCAATTGAAAAGCAGACCAATGCAGTAAGAAACGTACTTCGGTGACTCGCTGGCACAACGTGGGGGGATCAGTCTCATCGCTACTACAAGTTCCATAACGCGCTCATAAAACAAAAAATTGCTTACTCGGCCCCTATTTTCCATGGTTTATCGCAAACTTCTGAGGAACGTCTTAAACATTTACTAGCAAGGGGGCTACGAGTGTATCTTGGGGTTCCGCAGGCTACATCGAGTTCTTTAGTAATTGCTGAAGCTCGTCACCCCCCATTTCCAGCCATACGAACGGTTGAAACATGCCGACATATTTATCGCATCTTAACCCATCACGAGAAGCGTCCATTAAACCTCGCGCTCACCGAAAGAAACAAAAGAAAAATTCACGATGTTGTTCGAGAACATAAAACATTATTACCAAGATTTGAATTATGCAAAGTGGATGTTAGTTACAGTCCCTGGATGTTAGCATGCCCTAAAATAGAATTATCGGTTGACGGGATTATATCAAAGAGAGACATGTTCATAGTAGCCGCACAGCAACTGGCACTCTTCCAAATTTACTCATTATATCCCCAGTACATCCACGTTTATACAGATGGTTCGTGTCACAAAAATTCCTCGACTTCAGCATTCGTCATTCCACATTTAGCGCTAGAGCAAACATTTAAATTATCCCGGGAGACATCTTCCACCATGGCAGAACTATTTGCAATCCTGTGTGCTTTGTGTTTCATAACATCAGAAAAACATTCGCAAAAATGGGTTATCTTTAGCGATTCGCAAGCCGCTCTCACATTACTGCAGAGCAATAAGAAAAATTCTTTGAACACTTCGCTATTGTATGAGACGCTCAAAGAACTTACAAAAGCAAGCGCAATGAACCACGTAATTGCATTTCAGTGGAACCTGGGCACTGCAATATTCCTGGTAATACTGCAGCGGACGCAGCTGCGAATCGAGCGCACAATAACGCAGAGACAACCAAGCTTCCCCTATTGCGCAGTGAAGTCCATCTGATCCTGAGACAGATTTCTTGTCGCCTCAGCGAAACTACCTGGTTTGACCAGCAAACTAAAAACTCGGAGTTATACTCTATAGACCCATGTATAAACTTATCAATGCCGGAAACTCTAAGAGACAACAGAAAATTTGAAACATTGGTACACCGGCTGCGTCTTGGTACTGCATTTACGAAACACTTCTTGTACAGGATAAAACGTATCTCTAGTCCGCAGTGTTCTTGTGGCCATCCAGACGATGATGTGCATCATCTTCTTCTTGAATGCACGAAATACGATACACAAAGAACGGCACTGCAAGCTAATTCGTTTATAATGACAGAAGACCATTCACTCTTAAAAAGATACTTGGCCCATGGCCAACTGCGGGCCTTCAAAAAAGAGCACTTCTTGCTCTGAAAAAGTTTTTGGAGGACACCAACATTTTGGGAAAATATAAGTATCAGATAATCCGAATACGCTAAATGAGTTACATAAACGTTGTTCGTGGTTCATAATTGGTTTATGGGGTGATCGCATCTTTTACGCAATATGTATAATTCTGTTCTGTACTTGCAGTGTATTACATGTGTTGTGTGTTTTGGCTGTTCAAAACATCTGACTTTATATATGCGTACATGGACTGAACTAGTGCACAGAAATTTGCGACTCATGTACTGCTGGACTGTATATTTTTTATTGATCCGGTGTTCTACTGAGTGTTATACTTTGTGTCGCTATTCTTCCTTTGTACGCAAATTTGTTTCGTTTGCCAAGTGACAAGGAGTAGCCGGTGCCACCATAAAGGTGCCAACCTCTCCTAACATTCACTTCAATAAAAAAAATGGCAGTCAGAAAGCATGTTCTTTATGCGGGGTCAGCCGGCGGCCCATACATAAGCAGGGGTCAATTTTTCTTTTATAGGTTAATGTATCGTAGACGCATACTGGCCACAATAAAGCAGACGCTCAAATTCGGACGGTGACTGTGCTTGTTTTTCCTTCAGTAGTTAAAGAAGAAATACTTGGCAGCTACAACTTTAGAAACCCGTTTGCCCTGTCCCTGACAGCGTCTGCGCTTTCTGAGCTACAAGAACCTGTAAGAGGAACATTTTCTCATTTAAAAATACCAAGTCGAGTATAACTGAAACCAACGTTACATTGAAGGAAGCCGAAGCCCAAGAGTGCCAAAATATTAAGTAAATGGTCAGTCTGGAGCGTAACAGTTCCTACGCCTTATTGTGAGCAGCCCAGGAAAGCTTTCTGAAAAAAGTTTTGCAATAAAATCAGATTATTCTTTTCTACTAAAGAGCTGTTAAGTAGAGAGGCTACTTACTGTCAAAACTGCCTAAGAAAGGACATTTAATATCTACACGAGAAAGGACAAACTTTGGTAAGCAACTTGACATTTTTTGCAGTGAAAAAAAAATAAATAAGTATTGGCTTGAATACGGAAATGGCGTATCCACGAGCTTATGATATTCATTCCCACCAAATGTGCGTTGTTGAAAAGTATCCAGAAATGCAATTACCAAGCCAGAGATAAAGAATTAAAAAAAGTGTATCGCGAACATGTTTCATGCCGTTGCTGCGTTTTTCGCTCCTGCTACTTTTATTGCCTTTTGAATTTTATATCCTTTTCTGAGCAGTCATAGTAATGTTATTCAAAAAGGCGTCGAACCGAGCTTGCGCCTGCTCCATTCAGGTATAACAAACGCGGCGTTCTCATTTTTTTCCCGCCTGCTTACAGTGAGACCGGTAACGTCGTGCCCTCCTTGTGCGACTATACCGTCATTAATGAATCTGCTTTGTTTGCAAGCTGAGAGGGGAAGAGAAACAAGCGATAACATCGGCTGAATCTGCTGCTTTCTTTTGCCTTTTGGCATCTGTTTGTTACAAGCAGCTATGCACGTGTGCGCCTCCTTTTTTTTTAATCCGGTGTCGTGGAGTCCTGGGCGGCTGTAATCGTCGCCATATGTTTTTGCCAGCAGCCGGCTTCGAAGTCCGAATACCCGTCAACGTTCAAGCGTCGTGGCCACGCGTTTTCAACACTTTGGGCGCATTTACTTCTCTGCGCTTCCTGAAACTCTTAGACGCATACAGTACCGTGTTGTGCGGCACGCATCATAGCGGAAAGCTGGTCCCATGGATGCCAAATTAATCTTAGAAAACACGAGCAAACTTGTGTACCCGCTTTCAACTGTGCGTTTATTTCATTTTCTTTTTTCACTTGATGTTCCGCACGGGCTCACGTTTTACCGAGTGCTGCTGTTATGTACCAAGTTCTCGTATCGGCGTTCTGGTGTTTCTTCCAATAACGTTGTGCAACCTAAAGTATTCGTACAAAACGTTGTTGTTTACCAAGCGCTGCATTTCATTTTCTCTGGCTGCTGCTGGGCAGAAAAATTTTTTTCATATCCCTTCACACGTGCTGCGCTGGAAGCGCCTCTTCTCTCTCTTCTTATTCTGCTTATTGGACACAGGCTAGAGTAGTGCGCCTGCAAACGGCGCTTGCTCACTGCATTAAATGCTGCAGCGATCACTCCTTGCATCGGCATCAAGATAAATGCGTCGTACGATAGAGTTTTCAGAAGCAAGCACATAAAAGTTGTCATAGAAAGACATTATTACGAATGCTAGGAAGCATAAGTTCTGAACTTGACCTGGAAGGTGAACTACAGCTCATCAGCGGAGTTTAGTTATGTTTGAGTTGCGTATAGATCGGGTTGCGAACTGACATGAGGTGCTCCCAGAGACGTCAGAGAGTGTACTTGACATAAACGCGAACTTGTCATTATGACCCCGCGATCACCACATGCTTACATTTGTATGTCCTGGTCGAACCCTAAGGCTTCGAAGGTCAACATAGGCCGCAGCTTTGGTAACTTGTACCTATGGTGGCTCTGTTACATGAAGCGTAAAGTCGCCAGCAGCCGAGCACAGATGATTCTGTTCTCTGTGAAGAGAAAGCAATATTATAGAAACTTCATGCACGTTCGTTTATAAATACGCTCTGCTAGCTAATACAAACAAAATCAATCGCGCGGACATGTTTGCCGCTCCACATAAGGCTTTCTATAACAAGCTTGCGTGCATGGTTAACCGCTAATAAATAATAAACAAAACATACAGCCTCAAGCAACGCTAAGCATTTTGTACATTAATAAGTGCTATGTCCTTTTCTTTGTGTTACTTTGCCCGGATAACCTCCCATAACTGTTATTCGAATTTCACCAAAAACGTAGAATGTTACTTTTGAAACGTAAGCTTTTCAATAAAGCGTAATTTTAATACTTTGTATAGTTTATGTATTGGTGTTGTGCATTACAAAATGAGCTCCCAATATTCTGCTTTGTCCAATCAATAAATGTCTCATAGATTGCACCACTACAGAGTCCACCGCGCAGAGGAATGCACACATCTCCCTAAAAGTATTGATATGGCGTTTTAAAAATGAATAGGCAGAAGAGTAAATACACGAGTAGGACAGGGGGGGGGGGGGTGGCGGGGGAGTTGCAGGCAGGGATAGGGTAAAGTGAACACCACAGGTGTGCCTAGTAAGTGTCGGTTGCTATTACCGATCCGCAACAATTTCGCATGCTTAATTCGAACATAAATGTACTACTTTCAAACGCAACACTTTAATTTTGAGCACAACAAAGACTGCGAAGAATTGAATTATAATTGACCTCAAAGGTAAAAAGAAAAGAAACATTCTGGTGTTTCACGTGCCAAAACCACGATCTGATTTATGAGGCACCCCGCAGTATGGGGACTCCGGAATAGTATTGGACGGCTGGTGTTCACCACCGTGCAAATAAATCTAAGTACCTGAGCGTTTTCGTATTTCAACCCCGTCGAAATGCGGCCGCCGCGTACGAGATCGAACCTTCCACAAAAAGCTCAGCCGACGCAACGTCTTCGTCACTAAGCTTCCGCGGCGTTTGCTGAAACAAAGACCTCTTCGGAACTAATGCGCGCGAAAGTAATGTAGGCACCTACATCCTAGGATAAGAGGGAATGCAAAATAAAGCTAATCCTTGTAGTGTGCCACACCACCGTGCCTCAGGCGCGTCGTAAGCCTGCTCTGTGCCATCAAACCACGGCGAAACCGATACGCGCGCGGCCGCTGGCTGTAAAACGTCGAAAATCAAAGCAAAGAAACGAAGAAAGAAAGAAAAAAATGTGGCGAGGAAAGCAAGCAAAATGGCTGGATATGTGAAGGAGGAAGCGATAGACGAAGCACGCACAGACGGGCGAGACAACACCAGAGTCCTAACGGCCTGAAGTCATCGGACGAAAGGTCCAGGCCACGGACCTGATTTCCTGTGTAAGAGCACTACCTTGTCCTAATCTAGAGCCGGCGAATGGAGACATTAACCTTAGGGCACCGTAGCTTTACTTTGATTTCTCACGGGAGGCCCCGCTCACTCGGAGAGCGCGCTGCTTTTTATGACTGAAAGTACGCCCGGACCAGGCCGCCCGTTTCAGCGAACTTTCCCGGCTCACTCACCGGCGGTATACGACCTCACGACCGTATTAAATTTGCACGGCACTACCGCGTGGCGCTTTAATCGATGCCGTCGCGTACATTTCTCGCTTCAGGTGGCAGGAGATGGCGGGGGAGAGCGAGATGTGAGGCTCCCTTTCCGAACTCGCCGCCTCTAATTCGCGGCCGTGGCTTATCAGCAACGATGAAAGAGTCGGACGACGCTGGAAGACCCGGGCTGATGCCTTAAGTACGACTGGTCGTCGAAGCACGCCACTGCTTCTTATCACCCAGGGCTAAAATCAATTGTACAGGACGTTTACGCGTCGAATCAGATTTTTATTTTCTTGTTTCGGTGGCTGACGCAAGTTCTTACTATGCGTTTTTGAGGCAGTGCGGTGTATCTCCGAGCCATTCCCTTAGGGAAGTGCAAAGAAAACTATACATTGATGGTGTGGGTGGAGTGATGTATAGTTGAATATGAAACAAAAAGAAGGTGGCAAGATTGGTATAATATTCAGTTATGGGATCTGGAAAATATGGGGAATCATCCTCGTAGTAACGGCATGGAGATTGCACCTCAGTTTAGATGCGTGCATTGATAAATGGCTAGCGTATCGTAGCGAATATTACGGAAGGTTACGTTCGGTAAGCTTGACCAGTGTGTAATTCTTTTTTAACGAGATATATGTACATGTGTACCGACAGCGGCTGGGCTATTGTAATGATATTGCTCTATATCTCTACATGGTGTACACTGCCGTGAATATAATGTTCAGAGACAGTCCCTGGCGTCCGTTCTGGTGCGCCTTGACAGTAGACTATTGTCAGTTGAAACGATTTTCACATGAAGCCGACAGAAGACATCGAAGCTGAAAGCGACGAAAGGACTACTTCGGTTTTTGAAAGAGACGTGCTTGGGCAAGCGGCTGTGACAGTGATGTAACGTGCCACGCAAGAGTGACGGACTGTAACTGACGATGTGTGTGCTGTGCTATGTACTCTCCCTCTCTCCTCCCCATCTTTAATCCCCCCATCCCGCTCCCATGTGTAGGGTAGCAAACCGGCTGAACTAAACTGGTTAACCTCCCTGCCTTTCCTTCTCCACTTTTTCTTTCCTTCCTTCCTGCCGTGAAGTGGTGAATCAAGCGCACTATTGGTACACGGCTCTCGTAAATAGATAATTGCAGACAAAAGCATTCATGCAAATAGGACCATAAAGACAGAAGAGAAATCTCGCACCGGAGCGCCTCCATCAGTGACTGAGTACAGTGGAGCGATTAATTTTCGGAGGAGTTGAGTTGCAAATACGCATCGATGTTCGTTATCACGGTCCCTATGAATGCCTATATAAATTCTTGCCACAACTGAAAGATAACTACCTTTTCATAAAAAAAAGAAAAACATGAGCGTGATTGAGTCACACCAAGAAGTGCAATTTTTTTTATTGCATTGACTATTATTTTGTGTACGTGTGCGTGTGCGTGCGTGTGTGTGTGGAAACTAAAGCGTGAGGACTTCACTCGTGAAACAGACTGATCTACACGTGGTGCGATGTTGCCGTTAGCAAAATGTGCCCATTCGCGCAAAGGTCCATTTACAGGCGATGAAAGTCAAATGCATTCGTTGGTTCTGATTTGGCCACTTCAGAAGGCACATGGTCAGCGGGCGAGTTACTTAACCACAGAAGGTCTTCGACAAGCGTCAATAAATTTTCACGCCTGCAGCATGGCAGCTGCCGTCAGATGACGTTCGTAGATTGTTTCTTATTCGGTCGCTCTATTTGCCCAGCGGCATTATTGTATGGAGTTGTGCTTCCAAGACTAAAAGAAACACAGCCACCCAGAAAATCGCGATGGCTATCGATGGTCGTCTGTTTCAATGGCGTGGCTTACTTTTGGGGCACTTACGTAATAAGAAAATGTCGAAGATCGTCCTGGATCAACACATGTTTATAGCGGTAATTCAAGAACCGACTAGTAGCATTGCGTGTAAGCTGATATGATTCTACATATATAACGAAGCAAGCTCGAACAATAAAAGAACTGAGGAAAGATGGACGCACGCACTCTGTGGCATAACACGACTGGTTGTCACACCTCACTTTCATGCATTTGTTTTCCCCACTTTGTTGCTGTTCTCGTTCGTTTCGCGAAGTGAAGTCACCAATTCTCCCATTTGTACTTTTGCTCATAAAACTGTTCGTTAGGCTATCAATTGCTTGACTGATCGCTAAGCAATGAGGACGTGATACAGCACGCACGTGTCGGACGAGGACGGAAACATGAAGACACCATCATCACGGTGAATCGCAAATCTCAAAGTTCGAAAGGAATATAAAGGACAAATGATCATCATTGACAGGCTACACAATAACGAGCGGTGTTCCTTTCGTACAAGTTCAATAGTGTAATCCTAATGATTACATATTTCCAGTCCCAGTAATGCGGCACCTTTTTACTTCGATTGCTCGCTAATATTGCGATAAAATTATGGGGACACTCCAGACGCATGTCTGCCGTCGGCGTCGCCGTGAGGTTCCGTATAAAGTCCAAGGGCAGTAAAACCGTCGCGGCGCCCCGTATGCTGTATGTGCGAGTGAAAGCTTGCGAGGGTGAACCGGCGAACGCGGTTGAATCTCACGTGCGCGAGCGAGGAACGCGGGCCGGAAAAGTGCCCTCTCCTGTCGCGCACGAGGAGGGGGGGGTCAAGTGTGGGAGGAGGTGTCTTCTTCTCCGGCGGCTGCTAGGGTGTCTCGATGTCCTCCTCGCCCACCGCGTACAGAGTGGAGACAACCGCGGCGTCTTCAATGGCGTTGGGCACGCGATTGGCGGACGCCTTAGGGACGCGTTGCCGGCGCTCGTGTCTTTTGAAAGCGATCTGCGGCGTGGCCGAAGTGCGGGTCCGCGCGGGCCTCATCTGCAAAGCGATCCGATATGTTTGTAGAGTGTGCGCAGTGTTAGTAGTTTCGTATGCGCTGTGCTTTCGATGCTTAGTTCGCGTTGAAGCGAGAGATGCACGAAGGTCAATTCACTTGCTGCTGCCGCGCTTCCTCACTCCAGCATGTTGACAGCGAGTTTGCGTGTTCAACGAGAGATGTGTTCATGTTTACCTGAGCACGCGTGACACTGTGGTTGTTAATCTAGTTAAAGCACGTTGGTGGGCTAGTTGGTTTGAATCTATGATAGAATATCACACAAGGACAGCGCTGTCTCTATGTGTGAGTCTCTCTCTCTATCGTGCACGTAAAGTGCATCATAGATATAAAAGCAGAGGAAATGCAGAGAGATGAACCAGGGGGATATTTCTGATTGGCTACCCTGTACAGGGGAAGGGAAAAGAGGGTCTAAAAGAAACAAATGAAAGAGAAAGGAAAGCAAACGAAGGAAATAATCACCAATGCAGTGCTGCGTGGCAGTTGGGACACAGTGTGTGACACTATAAATTGTAGTAGTTTTAGCCATGCTAATATAAAACAAAATCAAAGGGGCATTTCGATGACAGCATTTATTATAGGAGCAAATCATGCAGAACAAAACTGTCAGTAACAAAACGTGACGAAGCTCCTGAAGCCAATAACAAATACTGACAACTGGTCACCTGCACTGGGCCATTGGACATTCTTCAGAGAGAGAGACAAGGAGGAGGAGGAGGAGGAGGAGGAGGAGGAGAAGAAGAAGAAAGAAAGAAAGAGAGAGAGAGAGGTACTTTAATTAGAAATGCGTGTTTGGCTACCTTACACTTGGGCGGGGGGCGGAAGAGGAACAAAAGAAAGGCATGAGGTGTTAACCTCAAAAGGTCCAGTTTACAACCCTGCGCGAAGGGAACGAAAGAAGGGATTCAAGAAGAAGGTGGAAACAAGCGTATACAAAACTGGAATTGGCTCACAAAATTGAAGTGGCACACGTCATTATTACGATAACTTCAAGCGCAGACGAGGACGGTGAAAGAAGACAGACACACGAGCGCTGACTTGCAACAATTTAACAAGACGTGCGAAGAGCGGAATATAAAGGCATCTTGCGGCCAAACATCACGTAAGCGCAGCAAGAAAAATAATCAGTGAAGATATAAGTATCATAATTCCTTCGAGATTAAAACTGTCGACGGCTTGGACATACAGTTATTGCGAAAACTATGAATTATCTCTGCCTCGATAATTTCATGCGACAGTTGGCAGCTGCTTCTCGTGACGATGGTTGCAATCTTCATAGATTGGCACGCAGCTAGATTTTATACCGGAGTTTGCGCTTTTGCCTGAACTAGACAGAGCACTAGCATCATCATTATACTCACGCTTCCTGCACTTCAGGTCGAGAAACCCTTCACACTTGTCCCTCACATTTCTACTGTGTTCACGAAGGCGAACATTTACACAACTCCCACTTTGGCCTATATGTCTTACCACAACAGATCGGTATACTATACACGATCGATTATGCACATTTGACAAACTTGTCTATGTGCTTCTAAATTGCACCCAATCTTGTGCCAAGATTGGTCATCCTTCACATTTTCTGAGCCTTGTGATTAGCAAGAAAAACAACTTGAACATTCGCCCTTTGCACAATCATCTTTAGTCGATGTGACAAGCCGTGAATGTACGGGATCACCGCAGACTTGTGCTTCCTACCAGAAGCCCGCAAGGCATCAGGCAGTTTTGAGGAGCTCCGTTTTAGAATGCCTTCGGCGACACTGACTAGTATATGAGTGGGGTGCCCAGAACCAGTCAACCGGAACGTTTGTTCATTGAACCAAGCAGCCATTAGTTCAGGAGAAGACCTATGGAATGCACTAGAAAGGCATGATTTTTCGATGCCCCTCTTAATCAGTTTTGAATGCGCAGAGTCGTACGGGAGCAGTGGCTTATTGGCGCGTGGTTCGTACTGCCAGTGAACTTGCTCATCCTGAAATAAAAGTCTAATTTTAGGGAACCTAGTAATATTATCTGACAGCATCTCGTAGGTTATTTCTAGTGGAGCTAAGCCTACGCATACGAAGGTTAGTGTATTATTGGATAGTGAGTTAAAGCAGTCTGAGCCAAAGCCAAGTAATATTATGTCATCTACGTACCTAAACGTCTTTGTTACATAGAATTCGGCAAGGCGGCAGTTAAGGCCCCTGTCTAGATGTGCTAAACAGAAATCACTGAGCATAGAGGCGATATAGGAAACTATACATATTCCCTATTTTTGCAGATACGGCCACCCATCCCACTGTATCAAAGTTGATCGAAGTAAAGACTGAGAAGTTCCAAAAAAGCCACTACTCGACGTTCCGCCCACGTTCTAGAAAGCTACATTTTCAAACCTATCTATACAGTCTTGAAGTGAAGAGAGTATGTCAGATTGCGTTAGCAAATAGAACAATTCCTTGATATCTGCGAAAAAGGCTCTGAGGATCTTTTGAGCTAACGACATGGTGTAAATCAAAACGACATCGGAATTCTTCACCTGGAACGGGTCATCAAGTTGTAAAAGGTTAAGCTTTTCTTGCAGAAATAGGGCAATTGATTTTCGTGATCATCGTGAAGTGATCATCAACCTTGTGTGTTCTTTACTATAAAAAGATCTCTATGCAATTCCTCTTACTTTCTTCTATGTCCTTGAAAACCTTTTCTAGCTCCAGGCTATTGCAGAGATTTCTCGGTTCTAATTTCACTTTTGAAACGGACAAGTTCTTTCAAGAGCTAAAGGCTTTTGTGACCGCTTCTAAACCTTTTTCATTGAATAATCCATGAAACATAACAGCGAAGCCTCCTTCCTTGTCGGCGGGTAAAACACAAAACGCGTGATCTTTCAAAAAGGACACAACGCGTCTCTCCGGTACCTTAGGTGCTGAAACCTTGCCATGCTTTACAACGTCCAGGCCCTCCGATACACAGTTGGCGCAGTCGACCTCCACAAAGTTTACTACAGTAGAACATGTACCATCGAGCATTTGTATGCAGTGCATGCATGTTTCGCTACATAGCCTCGCAATATTAAATTGGGTCGTTACTTTCATATTGCCCAAAGGGGTACTGCTCAAGTTTCACGGAAGCACTGAAGCGATTTAGAACTGAAAAAAAAAGATACGCAACTTTATTTTAATGTTCACGAGAATGTCATGGGCAGCAGATTTTGCAAAGTACAGGCCTTTTCCTAGAGGAAACTAAACATGAGACAGTATACAGGACCGCCAAGGCCGAGTGGTCCAGGTCGAAGACGCCGAAAGTCTGCATCCACCGTGTTCCGTCGTTCTTATTCGTCCCCTGACAAACTTCTTCCGCTCATGACACGCACACCTTCCCCAGCGGCAGCGCTTGTAAACACGCGAGGCGTCCTCCGGGAGCGCAGAATCCACGGCACCCGAAACGGGCGTCGTCCGAGACTGCGTCGTCGTCGCTATCGCTGCTCCCTACCTCCCCATCACGTTGTACCCTCTCGGCTCCGCGCGCTTCTTTCGCAAAGAAAAGGAAATCAACCCACGCACCGAAGCAAGCAGTCTCCATCGATCAGCGTCTTGCCGTGGTGCGATGCCTCTTCTGGTTTGCCGCTAGTGTCTCTGCAGCGCATCCATTAGTCGCAGCAGCCGAGACTAATGCGTGTTGCGCGCCTCGACGTGGAGGGAGGGAATCCCGCGAGATGACGTGGTTCGCTCGGTCGGCCGCGCGGTGCATTTTCGCGACACTGAATCCACGCCGAGGGCGATGATCCTCTTCCCCGCTGCTTAAGGCAGCGGGACTGCACTTACTTCAAGTATTTTGTTCGACGACGATGGATTGAAATTCCTTTATCATGCTTTGACTTACTGATGCGGCTTCCAGGGCGACACAGGAAGGAACGAAGGAGCGGGCACTGGTGACGGCGCTGTGTATTGGGAGTCTCATACGACCTTCTGCATTTCTTAATGTATTTTTTTTGTTTCGACGAAAAAGATTACAGAGAGAAAGAAAGAAACGTTTATTATTCGAAGCAGTAAAGTCGTTATTTATTTTGGTTAACGGGCTGGAGTGGCGGAAATTGTGCGTAAGCTGCAAATTCGCAGCCACGTAGCGTTAACGGAAGCTTGAAGACTTGTCTCATTCGGCGCGTGAGACGACATTGTCGCCTAACGCGTCAACGCCTCACACGTTTCTTGCGCGCTATTGCAGTCGCAATACGCTTACCTTAGCCGCTTATATTCCGGGGAATGGAGTCACGGTATGAGCTCTAAGGACATCCTTGAGGTAGATGCCAGCTTTGCGGTAAAAAGAAGGAAATATATCTTTTGAGCTTAAAAAATATACTTCAGCATGAGAGAGCGTGCTTCGCAGTGTTCTAGCGGGAGGTAAAGTACTCTTGTAACCCGCTGCAGTTTATAACTGTGGGACCTCTTTCTGTATAACTTCTACTGCATATATGTACTACTAATGAATGAAGCAATAAACTTGAAACTTGAAACTTGAAACTTGAAAGCCTGCCTAGCGCAATCAGTAGCATGATGCACCGTGGCCGATGGCCCGCGCATTTCAAACAGGGCACTCGGATGGCGTTTCGTCTTCGTCGGTTAATCCTTCTTTCACTTTGAACCGTGGTTTTATGCAGTCGCGTGGGCAATTGTCGAAGTTATGTGCGCTGGCGCACCACTTGCATGCACTTTGGTCTATTCGGCACTTGGGATAAAGATGCAGGGAGGCATTCGCAGTGCAGCTGCGGCCTGTAAGCGGGTTCTCTTCCGAGGTTTTGCTTGCACTGGTTTCAGAGTTGCATGCTTAGGTGGTGAGACGCGTAGCTCAGTTGCGCATTTGACCGCACATTAACCATCTGAAATGTAAAATCCAAGCACCGTTTATCACCAAAAAGATTTAAAATTTGATCACCTTTATCCCTGACTTTATCTTGTACTTCTCTACAAAAATAAAACGTTATTTGAATAAAACCCTAACTGGGACCCCAATTATTTATTTGCAACATGTGTACTGAGCTATGCGAAACCGAACACTAGCTCCAGCGCTTCAAAAACGCTACTACATGTGTTCAGCTTCTCGCGCTTAACTATGAATTATAGTATATTAAACGCAGCGTAGCTAAAATCGTACCTCGGGTATATTAAAAACAGCTCTTGGAGGGATATTTGTTGCTGAGCACAGTGCAGGGGGTGGCTGCCTTTCTTTGTCTGAATCTATTGTTTTATGGAGAGAAACATGATACGAACTACTTCAGTAATCATCAAACAAAAGCCTTTGGTCATAGATTATTGCAAGCAGACCATATATCTTTAGTTCAGAGAGCAAACTAGATCCTTCTATTATGTTCATTTTAAAAAAATGAAGAACACCTAGCGACTTTACTGGCAAGTAAAGTCTTATTAGGTTTTTTTTATTCGAACCTACTGTCAAGTCGCTGATGCAAAATAATAATAATAATAATAATAATAATAATAATAATAATAATAATAATAATAATAATAATAATAATAATAATAATAATAATAATAATAATAATAATAATAATAATAATAATAATAATAATAATAATTATTATTATTATTATTATTATTATTATTATTATTATTATTATTATTATTATTTCGAAATAAATAAATATAATAGATGTGCTACTGCGTTTTCTTTAGCTTACAGACAAATCAGACTCACTTGACCAGCATGTATGTTTCGCGGATTACCAAGAGGAAAGAAAAGAAACAACGAAAAAAGAAACGTTGGCATATCGTAGTCAGTGTGAGTAAGACTCTGAGCGTGCAGGTAACTGATATTATATTTCAGAAGAACTGCAAACCACCCAAAGGGAAATTGTGGTTACATGCATTTCACGAATCGGTAATTGTGTAGTGGCTGTGCAAGAAACGTGTGCCTGTTAGAAAACGAAAAAGAAAGAACGGAAAGAAACGTTTTGGAAGATATGCGAAGCTTACGCCGTTTTTAAGAACTGGCGTTTCAAGAAAACAACGTCGTCAGCCAGCGAAATGTGTACAAGCATGGCACTTCTTGCCCCCTTATCTCCGCCCCGTTCACAATGGTTGTCGCAGCTAAAAAAATAAAATAAAATAAAATAAAACTGCTTGAAACTTTTTCTGAACTGTCGGTTGAAATGACGCGGCAAATAAAAAGACGTATGCTGCTCACCAAAAAAACACAACACCGGGGCGCCTTTCTTGTTTCTTTGTCAGGCCTCTGCGGTCATACTGCACGGTGAGGCTGAACGTAATTCCGAGAAGGCACTGAGCTACGTGACGCTCCTGAATAATCACGGGCCGAAGCAGCTCGCCGCCACGAGCTATAAAAAAACGGTGTTACGCCGTGAACCAGTGGTGTAAAGAGAAAGAAAACTTAATATCGACGAAAGCCTAACACGAGCAAAGTGGATAGAAAAAGCAAGGCATGCCGCCCGGCTACACTATCAAGTGAACCTAAAACGGAAAACTTGGCACTCGAACAAGGGATATAACCGGAATAAACACGCACGAACTTCGCATGCAGCATAAAACTACCTTGGCATTCTGCCTCCGTTCGCCATTCAAAGCTATTTCGTGGCGGAGAAAAAGAAAAACAAAAAGAAAAAGAAG
This sequence comes from Dermacentor variabilis, assembly GCF_050947875.1. Taxonomy (NCBI): domain Eukaryota; kingdom Metazoa; phylum Arthropoda; class Arachnida; order Ixodida; family Ixodidae; genus Dermacentor; species Dermacentor variabilis. The sequence goes on along the minus strand of NC_134572.1, from coordinate 95,942,151 downwards.
AAGGAAGGAAAAGTGGGGAAAGAATAGCATCAGCTAGTAATTCTCAGTACGCTAAAAAGGTTCAAAGAAAAGCTAGTAAGAACCTATTGAGGCAGTCTTTGAGGCAAGAAAACAGAGCGCTGTTTTCATTTTGAGAAGCGGTAGTGTTGTCGTCGTCGTCTGCGATCCGCTGTTCCCGTGGCTTGATTACGACGGAAGTGAGCCACCTGCACGCCACCTCACGTGCGATGTTCGAATATTGATGAGTCCTCCGTCCCGTACGCTGGAAAACTGGCAGTCCTTGCCCGTGGGGGCCCTTACTTCCCCAGCCGTGCCCCGAGGGCTTCTATAGTGGAATAAAACATTTATGCCTCGCAAGAACAATCCCTCGGAAAGGTGCGCTGGGTCTTTCTTCCCTTATTTTCTACCTTATTTCCTTATGCGTAACACTAAATGGCATAGACGTTTTATCACAGTGTTCTTTTACGCAATTTTTTGTTCATTCGCCTGAAACAGCTTCCCGCAGTGAAATTATGCTTGACAGCAAAGCTGTCTTCTCAGTTTATATGTTTCATTCTATAGCCCGTGATGTGATGTTGGCCTGCAGAAAGAAGACTAGTCGAACGACTTTCAGCGAGGTGTCGCCTACTCTTCGAATCAGAAGGGTGATGTCACATTAATTTTCGATTGGAGGAACTTTGTTTCGCTTTGAGAAATTTCTAGTTACGGTAACTTTAGGCCTGTACGAAGCTTTATAACCATCTCCCTTTTGCGGATGAGATACAACCATCGTCTTTCGATTTATATCACACGGAAGATTGCAAGTAATGCGGAGATTAGTCGTACGTATAAAATCTATATGACGATACATCAGAGAACATGTATGCTGATTTAAGTTACAGCAGCTTTGCGAAGCTATCCTTTTATCCACCTGTGTTGGCAGATCAAGTAAAACGATCATGGTCAGTGTACCACTAAACGGCATAGGCGAGCCCCTCGGTTCACCTTCTTCCCAACGATCATGGTGTGACATATGGCATAGATAAGTCGGCACGAGTGTATATATTACATATGATTATTTATATGTCACCGGCAATCACATAAACATATTGATTTTTGTAGCCTTGCGAAGCAATATGTCCGTCTTGGTCAGCAATACGGATGTATTGCGTCGAGTAGTGCGGGAAATATAATCCGTATTTAATAGTTGTGTTTAAGGAAGTAAATGTTTCAGGTAGGAAGCTGCGCAAAAGGTAATTTTCCTGCCCCTCCAGCAAAGAAAGAAGCCTACGACGATATTTTAAACAAACGCGCAAAGCCGCTCGTACAAAATGTCCGTATTACCGTGTATGCTGGAGTTAAACGGTCCTTACTGCGCTCAGATTGAAGCGGGAAGCGTCGTCCATGTGCCCAGATAAATAAACGGTCCACGGTGAAGAAAATAAAGCAATCAGCTGAAAACCTTTTTCACGAGACAGTTCACCAAAACGTAGATACTAGAACCAGCAGACACGAGCTTAGCAGCGCAACGCCTCAGCCACTAAGCTATTGCGGCAGGCGTCTTGGGCATGGCTTGTGTCACAGACTAGAAATCAGGCTTGAGCCATTTACCTTTGACGTGACTGCAAACTACGGTGCGGTGAGGACGCACCTGCAGATGTTCATGTACGTGTCGTAATGGCATTGTGAATTGACGTGAACGTCTCACTGGGGTCGAAGTTCGGTGAAAACGGGTGGGCATTTTCGAATAACTTATACGACTACAATTTTTTCTCATTAAAGAACTGCATTTCACGCACGGGAACAGTGCGCAAATATTTATCGCAGTCGTCTGCATAAGGCAAGAGGGAAGTCAAGCGAGTTGCCCGTAGAAGCTCAATTAACACGTAGTCTACTAGAACGTAGGTGCAAGAACTTCCAGTTAGCAACTTTGTTCACGGCATGCAATTGACTGAACGCATCGGTCGAGATGTGTCGCTCGGTGCCCCAATGGCAACAATTTCCACCAGATTTTATGGACGATCAATAAAGGAACTCGTCTGCGAGAGCTGTCTTGCACTGTAAGGCCTGATTTACACAGCAATCATCAACTCCATCCTGTTAACATCACAGCACTTTTGTCTGTCAGGAAAGAATATTTCCTCCCCTGTTTCTCCTCCACAAACGGGGCACTAAAGACGCTGGATGATGCTCGAAACGTTATCGGTGTCCCGTTTTAATGCGTGCGCATTCTTTGGCGAGTACCCCAGCAAAATCTGTGTAATATCTTGTATCTGTACAAAATGCGTAATTTGCGAAGACATTTAAATGTTATAATAGTGTAAATGTAGATTATTAGTAACTTTATAAACGATAAGGACCAATTGAAAATAAGATGAGATTACGATACTCCCTAATGCGAAATTTGAGTGCAGCTCTATACGTGTTTTCAATTTCTGTTACATTGGCTGGCGCGGAAAATCTGCCTCGTACAGCACGTTGCAAACAGAGCGAAGTGGCTTAACCGGCTCGCTAAACTGGAGATCGCCAGAGGCAGCGAGGGGGTGACACGTGGGCGCGATTCACAGCAGCCGCCGCAGACAGACCTCCACTCATGCGGCGCTTTGTTTCCCTACATGGTATCGGTGGCATCATCGGTGAACAGACGACGCGCGCTACATTTTGAGCCATCTCGTAGCCATCGTCGCCACAGAGCCCGTCTTCTGTGGCACTACGCTTTTTCTTCGCATGCTTTTACCATAACCTCCGCTTTCCGCATCATGGTCCCACTGCAACCTCCTCCTCCGGTTTTGCCCTCACGCTCTCTTAGCTGTCGCCGTCTTTCATCGCCCGCTGCACTGCGCATTCGCTCTTTCACCCTTCGCTGTGTTCGTTCACTCAGTTACAAGGGACGCCGACGCTCGCCGCAAGAACGGGCGCCTACGAGCCGCGCTCTAAAGCAATAAAATTGATCACAGAGAAAACCGCTCTTCTAATTCCGCCTTGAAAACTTACTATCCTGCATTACTGTTAAGTGTGCAGAGAAGCCTGCGGTAGGGATGCTCTGTGTATAAATAACAATGTATGATTGGCACATGTGATAATGGTATAATTATGATAAGTTATTGATGACGTTAAAAAAAGAAAACTGGTGACGTTGTCACCGCCGCGTCAAGGTTGTAACAAAAAATAAATAATAAACTGAAATAAAAAGAAAAAAAACTATGGTGAAACATTGCCATTTGTTGGGCGTGTTGGTTAACTGAAAGCATATTTAGCGCCAGCAAACAAGGACGGAAGGGAGACGACAACACAATGCGTGGTGAAACCCCTTGGGATGGCGTTCCGGCTGAGTTGATACGATCGCTTTGCAGGGACCACTCAGCATCCTGGCAACTCATCTCCACACCTTTCAGTACACGAATTTCATTTGCTTGGCAGCGGTAAAGCGATGGGTAGACACGCATAAGCTAGGAAAAGTAAGGAAGCAAAAGCGAATTATCAGCCGAGCCAAAGAATGCTTACGCAATGGTAGACAATTCTCAGAATTTCTGCAGCATATTAAGAATAAGAATTAAGATTAAACGGGTGAAGAAATGATCTCTTCTGATTGAGGCCGGTGCTGTGGTGGTTACTGGACGGGACGGATGACAACCATATGAATCAAGCCTAAACGCCCCATGATTGGCAGTGTTTCACGACACACTGCGTGTACAACATATACAGTTCTTTTAGCTCTTGGCGCGATTTGATGCATTACATGCTATAATTTATGACATTTTTATCAAGCATATAGAACGACTAGCACAGCAATAAAGTGGCTTAGATAATTTGTAAATGTTGGGCCCTCAAGCTGCCACTAATGTTGCCTAGGAATTACCCTTTTCCTTTATGAAGACATTTTATCTACAATTACAGAAGACACTAGATACTTCAGATCGAGGCACGGGATGTATGGCTTTTATTTTAAGATTATCAACAATACATTATCGCAACTGACTACCAAATGAAATATTCATAAAACTAAGCTTCCTTTGTCTACCACCCCTGATTTTGCTTTAAGGAACGTTTTCGCGCTCTATAGACGGCTGTATTATGCTGCAATACAGAATAATGACCGACAGTCTACTGCCACCAAACAAACCTGTGCTCTGCACAATACGTCACGACATAAAAACTTGATATAAAATGTCGGCTCCTATATGTATCCGTGAAATATACCGACATCTTAATAGAATAGCGTATGACGTTGAGCGGCTTCGTAGTTTCTGTTAATTTTCTAATATTTGGCCCATCCCATTCTCGCTGACCTAGGTATGCACAATTGGATGATTCAGCTTATATAGCACGAAATTTGGACTAAAAATATAGTGCAAGTGAAGCGCACCTGCTTTCTTTCTTTCTTGTTGCGCAATCAAACAACAGATCACCACACTTTCCTAGGTATACTTTATGGCGCAAAATACATTTCTCGAAAAGGGACAGAAGAAAGGGAGACAGTGGCGCTTCACTGTCTCCCTTTCTTCTGTCCCTCTTCAAGAAATGTATTTTGCGCCACAAAGTATACCTAGGAAATTTAAGCACCAAGTTGCCCAAGAAGAAGTCCTTTTGGAAAATTACCACACAAAATTGCCACTTTTGCCCTAAGGCGGAACATTCAAACCGAAAGCAGAACTTAGCGTTGAGCGGGCGGGGGGGGGGGGGGGGGTAGGTGTTTTGACAATTCGCGGAGACGACATGGCGGGACATAGTATGCGAGGCTACTACTGCTGCGTAGCAAGAACAGCGCCACCGCAGGTACTACACGTCTCACAACGCTGGCACAGTGAGGAACACCGGCAGCGACGTCACAGGCGTCGTACCTCGATTGTGGATTAGATGAGACCGACGGGAAACCCCGGGCGTTCGTCAGCGCCCATTTAAATGATTAGATAGATTTAGCTTGAAGTTTACGGTCCGCATCGCTGAGACCCGTGTATGCACCGCGGTGTGGCGTGCCCAAAGCTCCCCAGTAGAAACGCTGCGCGTGCGCGCGCTATGCTGCTGCCAGCCGCAGAAGTCAGAACGCTGCCCTCGCTACGGTAGAGCCGATTAGACGGAGCAGGGAGGTGCGTCCGCTTCGTCGCTTTTGCAGTGACAAGGAGTGCGCGTCTCTTGGGGCCTTCCAACCCTACAAGCGCGGGGACCGCACATGCACGAGGATGCCGTGGCAGCATGACGGCGAAGCACGCCGCCGACGGCACGAACGCGCCTGAAGTGTCATCATTACTAGTACCGCAATAAATACTGTGCATGTAAAGTCGGCTCATACTTTTCTCTAAACCACGCAAACATTGTAATAGAAAAGCGCCGACATTCGAGCTTCATCGGTTTTCGCATATTTCTTGCGTTTAGCCTGTATATTTCTTGGGCCACTGGGTACATGCCACTAGGTATGTGCCCATATTGGCCGATCCCCTCCCCCACCCCACCCCCGGCCCCGCACAGCAATACGCCAGTATTACAAAAGGGTGTAACACCTTGCGACATTGTTCGTTCCTCGAAAAGAATTACAACACTACCTTCATCATCGCGACGTTACTGCGTCGGCGTCTTACTCTGTACATCCAGTATGCGCAGTACGATACGTCTCGGATCGAAGTGTAAAGCGCTGCGTCTTTGCAGCGCATTCTCCATTTGGGGCTGAACGTCACTTTACATGGTCCCCGAAAGCATACACATAAGCACACAGACGCACGACATTCGTTTAGCAAAGACATACAAATCGACAAAACGTAAGCACAAATGCACGGATAAGCACTTAGTCACTGGTCAGGTTTCACCTTTCTCCATATTGACACGTGTGCTACTTTACCTGTATCTGTGTTCTTTAACGTCACTACCACGTGACAATATACTCAAAAAGCTTCGTTTATTAAATTCAGACATTACATTAGGTATCCGTGTTTTCTGGGAACTGTGTCAGAAACACATGATAAGAAATTATCTGGTGTCGCAAGCACATAGCGTCCACAGCTCTCAGAAAATATTCCATAGCTCACTGGATTGAGCGCTGAGAAGAACGTGAAAAGCAATACTCTTTCTGAGGCAAGAACGAGACTGAGAAACAGCCAAAGGGAAACTGCCTACCAAAAGAGAGCACAAAAAAGAAGGAGAGACAATACCGGCAGGAGAGGCTATTTAGAAAGGGTCTCTAATTATCCGAGCCGTCAGCGCTGCTAGAGAAAAAGCCCACCCAAAACAAACGGCCCGTTCATTTTCACTGGTCGGCTTCTATTTAAGAGCTTCTGCTATTGTCTCCTCTGTGTGCGGAAAGCCCAGTGACTGCTGTCTAAGCAGGAACGATCCTATTCCCCTTACCTGCCCCTAGCCTCGCGAAAGAGTTGTGCAGAGATATTTCGAATGAGCGGTCTTTGTTCCCGCACCTGGATGGCCCGCTGCCATGGAAACCGTCGGCGACGTCAAAATGTGAAATGAATGCGGGTCACCCACTTGTGCGCCTAATTTGTCTTTCCCGAATTAGCACTCAGCTTAAGGGTTTTCTGTAAATTTGAGAGCGCCCAATTGGAGCTCTCCAGTCTGTGGTTCATCTCTGCATTTGCTTGTGCTTAGGCGGTCGCACATGCTTGTGATCTTTTTCCTAAAAACCTAAAGTGCTGCCTTCGTTTCCCTCTATACCTGCATAAACGGTTTTTTTTCTCACCCCTTTCTTTTTGCCCCCGCTTTTCCTTGCGTCTTTACTTCCCCTTCCCCTAGTGCAGGGTAGCAAACCGGGGGCTTTAACACTGGTTAACCTCCCTGCCTTTCTCTCATTTGCATCTCTCTAACTTAACATGAAGTGATGTTCATTAGGCTACACGTCATATTGCGTGGTAATAGTGTGCAGCGATTGTGATTGGCTCTCATTGTGTGTCCGGGCTCTCTATATTCTTCTGTTTTAACGCGATAGGGTTAAGAGCCCCGTTTAGCAGAAAATCCATTGTCGGACGTCGTTTCGGCAAAAAGATTTTCGAACCACCCATACCCAGGCCCTCCATGTGGAGCAAGCAATCTACTGAACTAATTGAATTTCTCTAGCTAAAATACGTAGAAAAATCGTAAAGTACTACTTGCAGACAACCTACAGAGTTGATAGCGTCGGAATGTAATTTTACTATACAAGAAAACAAAATTCTGTTACACGAAAACTTAAAGCCCCTTTCTGGCTTACATAGACCGGCCACGGCGTGCGCCGTTTGCGCGCGCCGGAGCGTGAGCATCTCGGAGGCTAGGGAGCGGCGCGCTCGGTTCCTTGAAACAACACCATCCGGACGGCGCTCCTCTTGCCGCATCGCGGCCCACGCAGGAGGCCGCGTTTCTACAAGAAAGCCCGCCTTCTTGCATAGCGTTCGCGGCCAGCGTTTCGCGGTAAACATTACGATTACATACGCTTTAGTTGCCGGGGAGCGTGTGAAGCAGTCAAGGATCGGTTATTGCTATTGCGTTCCACTCTTAAGAGGAAGATTTAGTTCGGATGCTCCTATCTAAATACGCGTAAAAGGAGAATTCATTTTTCTCGGCAACCACTGCACCAAATTTGGCAAGGTTTGTTGCACATTTCTTTTTGCATTATTTCTTTAAGTTGTCAATTTTTTATAAAACTTCGCGAATTTCGAAAATTTTCAGTCGACGAAACTATCAAATTTACAGCTCTGTACCTCAACAAAAAAATATGATACCACAATTCTGTGAATTGCATCTATTAGTACATCTAAAGCGGACAAAATTATTATGTCACACATGAATCTAAAGAAAGTAAGTAATCTGGAAATACAGCTTTTGCAGAGCCCTTGTACACAACGTAACGAATTGATGTAAGATATAAAATGACACATCAAGTTTGCCCCCTTTCAATGATATAATAGATGCTGTTTACAAAACCACGATATCTGTTCTTGATGCAGAACTATTAATTGGTAAACTTCGTGCTTCTATTTTTTCAAACACTCGAATTTTTGAATAGTCTTGTAAGAAAATTCAGGCCCTAAATCGAAATTCCGTTTCCGACGGTCACTAGAGTTTAACTTTCTATTTCCAATGCAACAAGTTTCATGAAATTCGGTCAAGGGGTTATGTCAGAAAAACGTTTTATGTTTTACACATACTTGAATAAGCTACGTCGGAGTTGGGGCCCGAGCTAAAGCTTCCTCTTAAACGCGAAGCTTAAGCGTCCTCTATTTTTTCCAACTTATCTGTCTAAATTTTCCTTCCCCCGTTACCCAGTGTGGGTTATTAAACCATATTTCCAGTTCTGATTAACGTTCACGTCATTCTCATTTCTTTCGACTCTCTCTATTTCTCGCACGCGTGGGCTCATGCGCTCTTTAATAAGTTACCGCAAAAGAATTATACGCACTCTGAATCTTAATTAAAAACTAGTTGACTCTCCCATACTAAACTCTATTTAGCCTGAAGTTGGTAGATAATAATTGTCAATAATTGCTTCCAAGTAATAGGAACATGCTGACCCAGCGCAACGTTCAAGCCTAATGATGCGAGGCTTGTTTGAGTTGCTCGAGAAAGTTGAAACCTATCCCTATATCTGCGCTTAAGCGTATAGGGGTTTGCGTATTCTTACGCTTGTATAATGCGTATGCGTATGTCCGTGTTATGCGCTCAACACTTGCGAGTTATGCGATGACTCTCGCAACGCATATCTACACATTTAGAGGGTATTCCATACGTGGAGTTGTATTGTGTTCAGGTGGAATTTAAATGCCTCTAAAATACCATCAGTAACCAAACCCGGCAGGCACCTTCCATCAGGCATCACCAGCCTTCCACTAGCGAGTAGAAATACTTTTTTTTTTTACATTTGCCCTCTCGTTTCAGCGTTTTTTTTTCCTTCCTCAGGATAGCGGCATCCCGAAGCCAACAGCGACTGATTGAGTTACCTGTAACACGCTTTCCTTCATTCTCTTCTCACTTTCAGCTGCGTGGTTTGGTTTACAACAGACCGTTGAACACGGCTGTAGAGAAAGAGGTTGTTTTGTGGCCTGGACGTTTTTCCACTTGTTATCAACGTTGGCACCACCCCCGATCTCGGCTAAAGCGTCTGTCTGCCTCTCCGCCTTGTTATCCACTCCTCGGGACCTTAGCCAATGGCGATAGGTCCTTCGCGCTGGCCACGCTCTTCGATCCCGCCGCCACGGCGCCTCGCTTCTGCGTGCACCAATTTCACTAAAATGCTTCTCTGTCTCTCCGGCCTCGTAGGCGAAACGGACCGACGCCACCGTGTTATACTCTCCGCTGCATTACACGGCCACCGAGCGCCCGCGGCCGTAAGCTGAGCACGGGACGCGGTCAGAAAGCGAGAACACGGCAGCTAGAGAGCAAGAGAGCGGCAATGGAAGAGGGCAAGGCGTGGTTTGTATTAATAATTCCGCGGACATAGCGGCCTCCCCTAATTACTCAGCGCAACGTGATGCGAATAAGCGCACATCCGCGCGCGGCGTCTCCGGCCAAGCCTGAAAAAAGCGCGGTTTCCGAGCGTTCCCTCCCCGACTTCCCGCTCGCTCACTTCGTTCTTGCACGCAGCGCCGAACCCTTTTCCTCCGCCTCAGCCGCCCCCAACCTCCCGTCGCAAGGCTTCGCACGGCGCAACTCCCCTCCGTGTTGTTCTTGGGGGCCACGGCAAAGCAGCCGATTTGCGGCTTTTTGTACGACCTCCGGCGCTCTCGTCTTCCGTGAGCAGAAAACATTGTGCGCTGTTTGGAGTGGCACTAGCCGCGGTGGTGGTATAGACTCGCCCGCGTTGCGCCGCTGAGTACGCAAGAAAAGTAGGCTGCGCGCCCGTCGCTTCGTGAGCTGCGTCGCTTAGGTGCGCACCATACTCGCGTCTCGCCCCTCCCCCCTCCCCCCGTTCTTCTGCCTCCAGCGCACCCGTCGTGCCCTCCCCCTCCCCGCTTTGTTGCTGTCGCTTCTCTACTGCACACGGCTCATTGCTGCCCCGCGAGTTAGTATCGTCGGGGCCTTGTTTGCTGATCATCATCTTGTCGCTGTAAGGCTTGCTGTTTTATTCCTTCGAAGTGGAAGCTGCTTCTCTGAAAAACTTGGGCGCCGGCTGGGCGCGCGCGCTATCGCCGTCCTCTCCGGTGGGCCGTGTTTGGGATCAGACCGCTGGTACGATCTGTTGGGAACTCGGCGCTGACGCCCGTGGTTGTACCTGGGTCGCAAGCCCCAAGGGTAGCGTTGGCCTGGCGGCCTGGGGTACAACTGGAAGCATCCGAAGGTCCCGGCAAAGCATGAGTCGACTGGTAACAACGAAACAACTTGTTTATTTTAACATCGCAAAGAGTTGGCGGTCAGGTTGACCGAAGTAGAGAGACGGGAGAGCACTTCACTCAACAGAAGAAATCGGAGCCCTCTTTTTGGCGTCCGGGGGCAGCTGTTTTTATACTCTCGCAGTTGAGGGCAAGAAGGAACCCCTCAAAAGACGAGCACGTGAATGTACAATGGGCTAATGGTGACGCACACTGTCGTGGCGCTGCGCACGATCTCGTAGCACCCTGTCGTGGCGCTGCGCACGATCTCGTAGCACCCCGTCGTGGCGCTGCGCACGATCTCGTAGCACCCTGTCGTGGCGCTGCCGGTCGGACACAATGACTGTAACGAGAAGATGGTCCCTGCTTTGGCATCGCCTGTTTCGGGCACAATGACTGGAACGAGATCCCTGCTTTGGCATCGCCTGTTTCGGGCCCAATAACTGGAATGAGATCCCTGCTTTGGCATCGCCTGTTTCGGGCACAATGACTGGAACGAGATCCCTAGGCGGTCGCATCGCCGCAGACGCGCCTGGAAACACCTGGCGATGAGTGTTGCGGCGACGACGATCGGGCCAAAATGTCCGCCGCCCCGCCGCAGTCGCGCCGGCAAAACCACGTGTCGCAGGCGAAACGCAACAGACCGCCCCGCCGGGGGAAGGAGATCCCGATGGACAGGGGACTGCATCCGCTGTCCGGAGGGATGTCGCTCGATGATGCTCATAACCGAAGTCGGGCGTCCCTCGACGTTTCTTGAGCGCAGCGCACAGAGAAGGCCTCGTTCTCTCGTTCAGGTTCGCACGGGACACTGCAAAGTGACTTCGGGAGAGTTCACATTTTTGTTCTCGTTCCCGGCAAGCGTTAGAACTACGCTGAAAACTCAACCGCTCAGTCAGCAAGCACGGCACAACCCTCACTAAGCCCTGCCAGGCTCTTTCCCCTTTTTATACCACTGCCTAGTTCCTTACAGTAGTCTAGCATCACTCAGAACGCGTCCACAAATTGAAAAATTGCACTAGAAAGCATATCATCACTTTGAAACACTAAACAAAAGCAATATGTTAAAAAAAATCCTGCCTCAGGAAGAAAAACATCAGTAACAAACAATTTTGAGGCTGATTCCTACGTTAGGGGCTTCGACTTAAGCCATCGGCGTTACCGTTGAGACTCCCCTTTTTGTAACGCACCTCAAAGGAATATTGTTGTAAAGCGAGGCTCCAGCGCAGGAGGCGGCCATTTTTGGGAGAGATGGTCTGCAGCCATGGGAGAGGGCAGTGATCCGTCTCAATGATAAACCTCGAGCCGGCTAGATAGCATGACAATTTCTGAACGGCCCACACGAGACACGCACACTCTTTCTCGGTGGCGCTATACGCCTGCTCACGACTGGTCAGCTTACGACTAGCATACAGGACGGGGTGTTCTACTTCTCCATTTTCCCGTTGGCACAGTACAACGCCCATGCCTCGCTCACTAGCATCGCACTGAACAATGAACCCTGTTGTATAGTCTGGCGATCGTAGCACAGGCTGGCTTGTTAGGGCACTCTTTAGGGCGCTAAAAGCTCTTTCCTTTGTCTCGTCCCAGACGACTGTTTGAGGCTCTGTCTTTCTTAGAGCATCCGTCAGGGGAGCCGCGATATCAGAGTACCTAGGGATGTACCTCTGATAGTAGCCGGCGACACCCAAGAACGACCGAATATCGGTCTTGGTGCGCGGTTGCGGAAAGTCTCGCACAGCGGCCACTTTTATTTCAGAGGGGCGGCGACGACCCTGACCAATCACGTGACCGAGGTAGACAACCTCGGCCTGTGCTAACTGGCACTTAAGAGCCTTGACTGTCAAGCCCGCTTCGCGCAGGCGGGTTAGCACTGCCCGCAAGTGTGCCATATGCTCAGACCAGGATGCGGAGAATATCGCTACGTCGTCTAGATACGGTAAAGCGAATTCTTGCTGTCCCCGCAACACTTTATCCATGAGGCTTGAAAAACAGTATGGCGCGTTCTTCAAACCAAAACTCAACACTTTAGGACGGAATGTTCCCATTGGTGAAATGAACGCCGCATACCTACTAGCCTCTTCTGTAAGTGGAACCTGCCAATAACCCCTGACAAGATCTAGGGTGGAAATAAACTGAGCGCTACTAACTTTCTCAAGGCGCTCCTCGATGTTAGGGATCGGATAAATTTGATCCTTAGTGATGGAATTAAGCCTGCGGTAGTCGACGCAAGGACGAGGTTCCTTGCCCGGTACCTCAACTAAAATCAAAGGGGAGGTATAATCACTCTCACCTGCCTCAATAACACCGAGCTGTAGCATTTTCTTTACCTCAGCCTCCATAATATCGCTCTGGCGGGGTGACACCCGATACGCCTTGGATCGTACTGGCTCTGGGGAGGTAAGTTCTATATCATGAGTAAGTACAGAAGTCCTACCAGGCCTCTCAGAGAACAGACCTTGAAACTCTTGTAATAGCTGGTGTAGTTCGGTTTTCTGCTCAGGCGACAGCGGTGCTTTACTGATAAGGTCACTAATGACTTGACCGGTGTCTTCCCTGTTCGTCACTGAGCCTAGTCCCGGAAGCTCTTCAGGAACGTTTACCATCATGCACACCACTGCTTCCCTTTGTCTATAAGGTTTGAGCAGATTACAGTGGTAAACTTGCTGTGCTTTCCGCTTTCCTGGCAGACTTACCACGTAGTTAACGTCCGACAGTTTCTGAACAATTCGTGCTGGGCCCTCCCACTGCACGTCTAGTTTGTTGTTTAGCGATGTGCGCAATATCATGACCTCATCGCCAACCTCAAAACGACGGGCCCTGGCTGTCCGATCATAATAAACCTTGGCCCTCTGCTGGGCCTTTGCCATTGCTTCACCTGACAACTCCTGTGCCCTTCTTAAGCGTTCGAGGAGCTTAAGCACGTACTCCACCACGACTGGGTCGTCGCCCCTACCTTCCCATGATTCTCGAAGCATGCGAAGCGGAGATCGAAGCGAGCGACCGTACACCAGTTCAGCTGGCGAAAACCCCGTAGCCGCATGCGGCGCGGTCCTTAAAGCAAACATCACCCCAGGCAGACACAGCTCCCAGTCAGTTCGATGTTCAAAACACAACGCTCTCAACACGCGCTTCATGACGGAGTGGAGCTTCTCAACGGAATTCGACTGTGGGTGGTACACTGAGCTGTGTAGCAGCTTTACCCCACACCTTTCGAGAAAAGTTGTCGTCAAAGCGCTAGTAAACACTGTGCCCTGATCTGATTGGATTTCCGCAGGAAAACCAACTCGCGCAAATATGGACAGTAGTGCATTAACTATCTCAACTGAGCTGAGTTCTTTAAGCGGCACTGCTTCAGGGAACTTTGTCGCTGGGCAGATCACAGTCAAAATGTGTCTGTACCCCGTGGCTGTTACCGGCAGAGGTCCCACTGTATCAATAACGAGCCGTCTAAAAGGCTCCGTAATGATAGGTACCAATTTCAACGGCGCCCTCGATTTGTCCCCTGGTTTGCCCACCCGCTGACAAGTGTCACATGTCCTCACGAAATGGTCTGCGTCCCGAAAACACCCTGGCCAATAGTACTCTTGCAAGAGACGGTCCTTAGTTTTCTTAACTCCTAGGTGTCCGGACCACGAACCCCCATGTGACAAGCGCAACAGATCCTGACGATAGCATTGAGGCACGACCAGCTGATCGAACTCCACTCCTCGGCGGTCTAGATACTTCCGGTACAGGACTCCACCTCTTTCCACAAAACGCGCAGTTTTCCTGGCGATACCTTCTTTGACATTGCAGCGCACGTTTTCCAGGCTGCCATCCTTTTTTTGCTCGGCTATCAAAGCCGTCCGGCTGACTTTTAGCAACCTATCAAGTCCGTCTGACGTAGGCGCGATGAGCAAATCAGTAGATAGCTCTTCTAACTTTCCCGCGTCGGGATTTTCCTCTCCAGTATCTGGCGCCTTCAACGCTACAGACTCAATTCTATTCTGTTCGGGCGTGCTCTGAATATCAGCTTGCTGCGCCTCTGACCCTTTTTCGTTGTTTGATAACGTCGGCCCCGCAACTACCGCCTTTGCAGCGAGCTCCCGAACCTTCGATCTGGTTAAGGCCTGAACACTAGCTTCACCAAACAAAAGCCCCTTCTCGCGCAGGAGGTGATCGGACCTGTTTGAAAATAGGTACGGGTACTGGGGTGGCAGCATAGATGACACTGCCGCCTCCGTCTCAAGCGCTCCGAAAGGTCCTTCAATAAGCACTTTTGCTACCGGCAGACACACGCTATGAGCTTCCACGGCTTGCTTGATCCACGCGCACTCGCCCGTGAACATATGGGGTTCTACGTAAGACGGGTGAACTACATCCATCGTAGCTGCGGAATCGCGAAGCACTCGGCACTCTTTCCCGTTTACGAGGAGGTCTCGCATGTAAGGCTCAAGAAGCTTCATGTTCTCGTCAGTGCTGCCTATTGAAAAAAACACAACTTTTGGTGTTGTTTCCGGACACTGCGCCGAAAAGTGACCCGGCTTCTGGCACGTATAACAAACGCCCGCTCGCCTCATCTCGAACCGCTTTCTGCGTTCGGCTTCGGCTGCCGTCTCTTTACGTTTGGTCGGATTGCTTTCACTCGCATCCTCACTACGCGTGTCCCCCTTAAATCTCATGGGCGTGAACCTTGGCCTCTCAGACTTGGAGCCAAATTCACCCTTTTGACCGTCCTTAGCTCCGCGAGCTCGACGCGTCACAAACTCCTCGGCTAGCTCAGCGGCTCTAGCCACCGTACTCACGTCTGGCCTATCCAAGACCCAGTATCGCACGTTCTCCGGTAACCGACTATAAAACTGTTCTAGCCCGAAGCACTGCAGAACTTTATCGTGGTCACCAAACGCTTTCTCTTCTTTGAGCCACTCCTGCATGTTCGACATAAGCCTATACGCAAACTCTGTATATGACTCACTTTTGCCTTTCTCATTTTCCCGAAACTTCCGACGGAACGCCTCCGCAGACAGCCGGTACTTTTTTAGCAGACTCGATTTTACTTTGTCGAAATCCTCTGCCTCCTCTCTATCCAAGCGAGCGACTACGTCGGCCGCCTCGCCGGGTAACAAAGTGAGCAAGCGCTGTGGCCACGTTTCCCGAGAGAACCCCTGCTTCTCGCACGTTCGCTCAAAGTTAACCAGGAACAAACCAATGTCCTCTCCAAGCTTAAACGGCCGCATCAGGTCAGTCATTTTGAACAATACGCGTTCTCCTGCACCGTGTGCCTGACTTCCATTACGAGCGCGTTCCATCTCTACCTCAAGACGCTTCATTTCCAAAGCGTGTTGACGGTCACGCTCTTGTTGCTCTCGCTCTTTCTGTTCTTTACGTTCACACTCTTCTTTTTCTTTTGCAGTCTCCCTCTCTTCAATAGTCTCAAGGCATTCCGACAGCTCGTCATCCTCAGCCTCTAACTCAAGAATAGCCTTTAGCAGTTCTGGTTTTCTGAGTTTGTCTGAGACATCCAGACCCAACTCTCTTGCAAGCTCCAACAATTTCGGTTTGCGCAACGACTTCAAATCCATGGCTGCTCTGAATGCTGCTTTCTCTACTGCTTACTATTGTCTTGCCGCAAATTAACCCGGCAGCAACGACAACCACAATTACCAGCTCTGTTTCTAACACTAACAAAAGCCTGGCAAAGCTCAGAAGAAGAAAGTCCCGCACTCACCAAACCTCGCAGGCAGGAATTCCGCGCAGTCGTTCCGCTGCAGGCAACCAGTCGTCACACAGGGCTCGTTGCACTGCTCCCGGATCGTCGTTGAGCTGCTCAGCATACAGTCAACTGCATCTCTTTGCTGCTGGCCTCCGTTGTCGCGATCTCGCCGCTGGCAGACAGTTGTTTGAAGTCGGAGGCGATCTCACCGCTGGCAACCAGATATTTGGATCTGACTGCTGGTACGATCTGTTGGGAACTCGGCGCTGACGCCCGTGGTTGTACCTGGGTCGCAAGCCCCAAGGGTAGCGTTGGCCTGGCGGCCTGGGGTACAACTGGAAGCATCCGAAGGTCCCGGCAAAGCATGAGTCGACTGGTAACAACGAAACAACTTGTTTATTTTAACATCGCAAAGAGTTGGCGGTCAGGTTGACCGAAGTAGAGAGACGGGAGAGCACTTCACTCAACAGAAGAAATCGGAGCCCTCTTTTTGGCGTCCGGGGGCAGCTGTTTTTATACTCTCGCAGTTGAGGGCAAGAAGGAACCCCTCAAAAGACGAGCACGTGAATGTACAATGGGCTAATGGTGACGCACACTGTCGTGGCGCTGCGCACGATCTCGTAGCACCCTGTCGTGGCGCTGCGCACGATCTCGTAGCACCCCGTCGTGGCGCTGCGCACGATCTCGTAGCACCCTGTCGTGGCGCTGCCGGTCGGACACAATGACTGTAACGAGAAGATGGTCCCTGCTTTGGCATCGCCTGTTTCGGGCACAATGACTGGAACGAGATCCCTGCTTTGGCATCGCCTGTTTCGGGCCCAATAACTGGAATGAGATCCCTGCTTTGGCATCGCCTGTTTCGGGCACAATGACTGGAACGAGATCCCTAGGCGGTCGCATCGCCGCAGACGCGCCTGGAAACACCTGGCGATGAGTGTTGCGGCGACGACGATCGGGCCAAAATGTCCGCCGCCCCGCCGCAGTCGCGCCGGCAAAACCACGTGTCGCAGGCGAAACGCAACAGCCGTTTGCACGCGCGGACGCCGTGTCCCGCATTCAACGGGGATGCATTGTTATGTAAGCGTGACCAGGTGATTGCGTTTGGACGGGGCGAGAGACAGTGATGCGAAGGTGAGGGAGGGAGGGGGGTGAGGAAAGCAGGGGAAAGTTTTGCACTAAAGAAACGAGATGGGTCTTCGGCGTCGGCTAAACTTTTCCATTTACGCTATCAACGCGGAGAGCGTGAGGAGAGAGAGAGAGCTGCTTCAATTCGCGCGCTAGCGCTACGCGAAGCTCGTTTTCTAGAACCCTTGAGCGAGTGGGCGCAGTCGGTCCTAATAAAAATAATAATAACGCGAAAAATCTCTCCAACAGGCTTTTAGCGCACTCCAAAAAAGAAGATAAATAAGGGAACAATGGTCAACGACGTCAACGTTAAAAAAGAAGAAACATTAACTGCTTTGGCAAGTTCGTGATGGGCATTATGGAGAATAAATTAAAGAAAAGTGAACGTGTGTGGCCGGCCGCCCTAACTCATTCGCGGCTGTAATTATCCCGCGCCAAAGGACGAAAGCTGGCTGTGGACCAAATACAATTAGCTGCCTTTTTTTTTTTGTTTCGGTGTTTTCGTGAGCCCAGCGCTCCATATCCCCCTCTCAAGCATACACCTGACCACGAAGTAAATGTTTTCGTGTTTTAACCCTACACCTTCCGGTACATGACGCGTAGATTTAATAGGGAGCGTGACATGCCTAGTTTAGTGTCGCGTATTGTTTGGGCAAGTTTCGAGCATCTTTTTGTTTTCTTTCTTGGCGAATGTTTAAAGAAAGAAAAGAAGCCTCAACTACTCGAACTGGTTAGCGCCACGGACTGTGCTTAGCACGAGTACAGATAGGTGTTGGTTTATAAATTGTACGAGAGGTTTTAATTGACAATTGAGGTGAAGTTAACCTTCCTGATGAATTCAATGAGCGCGTGCTTGTCGCTCCTCGCACGGGGCAAATGCCGCACTCACGCAGGAAAATAAACCGACAATAGGCTGTGCTCGCGTTTGTAGAAAACAGAACACAGCTGACTGAACGGACGTCAAGTATTATTCCATTATGTTTTTTTTCGCATTCGCCTGACCTCGCATTTACTATGTCGCATGAGGAAAACAATCGTGCCTCACTGAGTACCATGAATGCGAAAAAAGAGAAGGTGTCCGATTCCGCAGTGGAGTGTTTTGAGCAGTTTACGTGGCATTGTTCAGGTTAACAGGGTGTTAATTTAGGCGGGTTAACGCATCTCGCTAACGAAAGCTTTAAACAGCGCGACACGCGGCACAACGAAACACCCGGAGCTCCATCCACAGTCAGCGCTTCATGCTATGCTTTTTTTTGTTGTGTCCTGTGTCGTGCTGTTTAAAGCTGTTGTTTAGTTTTTGTCAGGAAAGCGGCAGTGGCACAAATTAGTGAAAGGCGACCGCTTTATTCTCGATGCCGTGAAACATTAGAACGCCGTTAGTAATTTGTCGCATGCAAGATATCTGAGTATTCTTCATCTCAACCTTACTCTATTCTTCACCTAAACGTCGGACTTTGCCGGCGCATTATTTCTGTGGGCGAAAGCTTACCTTTGTAGCTCAGACACTATTTCAACTATTTAGCATTCTGTAGTAGCGTGATCTGCGGTGACTGGCCCTGCTGTGTGTGACCTGCACTGTGTTTTCTACTTTATTCGTTGAGACTTAACATCTTGCTCTCTCTTTCGCGTTTGCTCTCCTACTTCCATTTGTGTTTTTGTCCCCTCCTTTCTGAAGAGCAGACAAGAGTGGTGTCGAATCCGGTAACAGTTTCTAGCCTACTCCTCGCTTTCCCTTTCCTGTCATAGGTACATATGTTTTCGAAACAAATAATAATACTGACGCACATCGCTGGTTTGGTCTCTTTGTGAAGACAGATTCGAATGCGAGTGGCTTCAGGTATACGACTGATGAAGTCGATGCATTATACTGAGCTGTTAAGCAGGAATTGTCACGAGCCCCGACAGGCTAGATCAACTCGAAATACACAATAGCATAGACTAGATCATAGAGACGCAGGTCACTGTCCAGCTGGTTAGGCTATCGTCGACCAAGGCTAGCAGGCGAATCCTTGACGAGGTTGGCATGGCTCCTGAATAACGGAGGACCGGCGGATAACACTGACATGGGAAACGAGGGCGATCTACCTAGTGAGGTCCTTCTCACGAAAAGTACATCCAGAGCATAACGAGGGTAGACGTAAAGCCCGTGCACGAGCCATGATGAAGAATGTTAACGATGACAGACTCCACGGTCTTTGTCGATGCGCCACAGTACGGGAACAGGAGAATGTTCGCGTTGTCAGTTACAGACGGCACAGAGCAAATCGCGGTTGCGCTGGGCTTGTGTAACACAGAGCGCTTCCACATTTACACCGACTCGAGAGACGCAATCAGAGCTTTTGAATCGGGTAACCTCGTTCGAGAGGCGGGTTCTGTACTAGAGAAAAGGGGTTGCCCCGGTTCTCATTATATCACGTGGTTCCCCCGCACACATGAGGACGAAGGTTCTCGACGGATTCCTGAACCTCAACGAGTTGGCCCACGACCGTGCTCGAAAACTCACGCGCCGCGACGGTCTGGAGGCTCCGGAGGGGCAAGAAAGGACTAAGCAGAACGATCCGCATCTCACATTCAATAAAAATACTAAACATTACCAACTTGGCAGGAGAGTTCATCTTCTGCCTCACCCGAAGCTCAGTAGAAATCAGTCAGCTAGTCTAAGAATATTGCAGACGGGATCTTTCTCGTCGCGGGGCTTCCTCAGTAGGATATACTTGGATGTGGACCTTGGTTGTCTCGACTGCAGTGAAACCTTTTGCTCTATGGCTCACATGCTCTGGCGATGTCCCGCGTTGCCTAAGGGCCTTCTCTCCAGCGAAGCAGAAGGGGAGGAGGCCATCAGAAGCGCGGTACTCCGAAAGCAAGCCCAGGCTATCGAAAGGGCCCAGCAAAGAGTGGAGCGTCACGGCGTTCTGTCCTCTATGTGCCCGCGGCAAGCGGTTACAACGGCCTCCCGTTAGGAGCTCCTGACAGTAGCTCCTCACGATCAAATAAAGTTGGTTGTCCGTGTTTCTGTCAATGAAAACTAAAGCTTCGCCGATTATCTTATTACTTTACTTATTTATATTATTATTGACCAGTAATATATCATTAGTATAAAATAATGGTCTATATATTTTTATATTATGTAATCTGTTTAACCAGATTATTACTGTGAGATGTTAAACTGTGCCGAGAGAGAGAGAATCCATAAGGGAAAGGCATAGAGGTTAACCGGGCTGAGCCCGGTAGGCTTCGCTGCACCGGGGAAGGGGTAAAGGCGATTGAAAGAGGAGAAGGAATAGAGAAGTTCACACTTGGTGCAGTTGCACACACAAGCGTTCATCACTGAGTCAGGCGTAGGCGGTCATACAGGTTGGTGCATTTCAAGAAACGCAGCAGCGCCTCCATGGTTTTGCACGTAGCAGACGCATGAGGCCGCCGGCCCAAGATCTTCTCCTTTGTAAAAGGCCTGTCATCTAAGTGGCCTAGAGCTGTCCGAAGGGCACTCCTCTCATTTTCGTATGTAGGACAGTCATGCAGGAGATGTTTTGTCGTTTCTTCGACACCACGTGGGCTGCAATTGACACTGTCCGCCATTCCAATTAGGAATGTGAATGCGTTTGGGATTGAAACTCCTATTCGCAGGCGGCACAGTAACATTTTTTCTCGTCGAATCCTCGAAAACCTCCATAGTTCTCCGCGGCTTTGGTGATCCCAGCTTGCTGTTGTTTCTACTGATAGTTCTTGCTTAACTTGGGACTGTTTACGGTATGAATAGGCTGAAACTAGATCATGCAAATAAATAAGAAAGAAGGCGCAGTAAGAAAACGGGAAGACATTTTCAGCCGCCTTCCTCTTTTCTAAACGAAAATAGGCATAGCTAAAAAGAAATTATGCGGGTACATCCTTTATCTTCTGGTCGCGAATTCATCGTTAAAATTCTGGCAGTGTATTTTACTCTCGACATCAAGAAAAATGTAGGACTGCAGCCAACGAAATGCATGTCGACATAATAGGGACTTCAATTGGAGGTTTAAAGTTTTGTTCACCGTGAGAGGAACAAGTGAAATCAGTTTTGGGAATTTTATTTATATGAACACTTCCGGAGCTCACACTGGTTCTCTGTGTTACATTCTGGTATTTTTAAATCAATGTTTTGTTTGTAATGCTGGTTATTGCTTTTATTTTTATTTATATCTCAATGTGATTCCCGCAGATATGTTTTTTTTTCTTCTATAATTACTGCATCACATTTCGCAAGCTACTACCTCGAATTACGCTTTTAAATGAAATGAATAAAGACGAACAGAATGAATTGCGAGATTAGGTTCGACAAAAAAATATAGGCAAGCGGAAGGAGCATTTGTTAAAGTTGTGGATGTGCTTGTGTGCAGTGGCGAGCAACGAACAAAAGGGGAAAAAAAAGGGGACACTTATCTATTGCGCTCATTCGCACCGGCTGGAAACCCTGTTGGACTGTGGCCCCATAGCTTCTGTTTCACTGCGTCTCGCCCATAACTTTTCTCGTTTTGTCAGCCCCTCTGCATCCCACGAGTGTCGTTGAAGCGGCTCGCTCATAAACATGTGTTAAACTTGCCGAAAACATTCGCCCCTTCTCATACGGCAGAAGGTCGGGTCTCTCGAGGAAAGGCTAGTGGGGTGGTAACGAAGAGAGCAAGCTGCGAAGAGAAGCCAATATACGAAAGGAGACGCTGGAAATAAATGGCCTTCTAACTGCAACACTGATTTTGCTTTGCGCCTTTTTTTACCCGTTTTATCGTGGTGCGTCCTCCCGTGGTTGCAGTCACGAACAGAGGATGTAGGGGGAGTCCTGCTGGGTGGGGTGCGGGAGGGGGCAACAATACCTGCTTGTACGTACATACGTGGCACGTCAGCAGTCGTCTTACCTAAGATGGCTGCATTCTCCTTTAGGCCTTCTTTCTCTCTGCTTTTCTTTTTCGCATTGAATGCTGACCATCCCGTTTTCTTTTCCGGGAAGACCTGCGGCACAGCACCGTGCGCCCTTCCCTTAAAAGACGTTTCGCAATCCGTTCATCTCCCACACATACACCCCTACCCCGACGCTCTCTACGGTTTGGACTACCCTCACTAGTATTTCGTGCGTGGGTGTGAACAAGAAAGCCGTCTGCAGCAGGGCGCAAACCTATGTTCCGGTCGACACCGTAGGGATTCGACAAAATAGAGTTCGATCCCTGCTCATGGATCTCTCTAAGCGCTTTTTTTTTCTGCTTTTCCTGCTTTTCTCGCCTATTTATTTCTATATCCTTTCCATTTGTTCCTGTTTTGCTGCGCATTCGTATTTTGGTAGAGCCTGTTTAAATCTTGTTTTCATCGGCACTGCTGCCGCCGCCAATATGCTGTGCGCGGGCGCCGTGTCACGTCTCCTGTATGTACATCCTTGCCTTCTATACATGTAAGTGACAAATGAGAAAAAAAAACAGTAGAGTCGAAGCGACGGTCAGCTTGGCAGGCGTGCGGAGTTACCTGCACTGTAGCTTTGCTTAATTTCGGAAAAGGAAATCTGCAAAATGTAATCTCGCTAATTCTGAGGACAGTTACTCTGGCACGAAAGGCCGATAGAAGTGAAGAGACCGCAAGAGTGGTGGTGAAGAACCTCAACAAAGTTGGCGGGGGTGATTTTTTACACTAATTCGAGACACACATTGTTGGTTCTGCAAGTGATTTATTCTGTCAGCGCTTTATGTGCGACAGGAATATCGCACGCGTAGGATTGCAAGATTTTTACCAGTTTACTCAATGTTAACTTTCGCAAATATTTTTTTTTCAGCTCAGCATTAAAATACAAGTGCAATGCCATTGTTTTGCTTTTTGTACATACACTTCATATCTGGCTTATGGCGTAGGCAAGTGTCTGTCTTATAACTCTTTAATATTTTTTTCAGTGACACTAAGTGAATCATTAAAATAATATTTTATCGTAAAATGTATTTCAATAAAATGTTTTCTTCACAGACACCTTTTTTTTTCATAACATGTGAGTACTGAGCGTGCTAATGAAACAAAAATAAAAAAACAAAGAAAACAGAAATTCGGAAATTATGATTTCTTTATTGGCTTTGCCGTCCTACTAATCTGTCCTTCAGAAAAGCACGCTTTACAAACAGATAATCTATGAAGTGCACGCGAACCTCGTTACATTTGTGTAGCGCAACAGCAACTGCTGACTTCAAGCTGGAGCGAAATAACTTCCCGAATGAGCAGTGGTGAGGCAGGATAAGAGCGCTGAAATGAATAACATATTGACCAGTTGGCAGCCGTATGCTCATCGTTGGCCATATTGTCGTCAGTTTAGGAAAACGGCGAGAGGCATGCCTCCTTGCAATATACCTCTCCGTATGTACAGCTTAAGAGATAAGGAATATGGTATACTTTATTGACATATCGCCAGCCTTACTGTGAGCCACTTGTTCTCGAAGATTTTCATCGTGGACCTCATATTTGTCGAGCAGGCGGTGTCGCTGTGCGTATGGAAGTGTGCCTTTTGAAGAATGACATTTGGCTGCGCATTTGCATCCCATCGAGAAATACGATGCCTAACTTTGTTTTTCGTATACAATCTTTGGCGCATAAATCGCAGGGGGTATACTGACGAAAGTACTGGCACATTTTCTTTTTTTTCCCGTATTATCTATATAGTACAACGCTCGCATAATGAGGGCTGACTGATTTTCAAACAGGGTACGGGTGAGACGAGATCGCCGGCTAGGTACTTCAAGGTTTTTGTGTTCATTCACGTGTAGTTTTTTTTTTTTGTTTCACCCACATCAGTTAGCACAATGCGGCTAGTGAGGCTAAAATAGCGGTCGACGGTGATGCAAAAGACATAAAAGAAATACTGCTAGCGAAGCATAGCTGATTGCGTTGAAGAGAAAGATTGAGGGCGTTGAAACACGTATCCCTTCCATTCGTCATCTTTCTGGCTTCACGCACCTTCACTGGTCCCGGCAGGTCTCGGCCAAGTTGGCGGAGCTTTGCGCTGCCGCTAAAGAATAGAATAGGTATGCTAATTCCCGTAGGGTAGCAAGAAGCGAGTTTTCTTGTCCTTCGACAAAAAAAAAAGCAAAAAGAAAACACGCAACTTCGGCTATTCACGCTGGAAACAAAGGAGTCATCGACATATAGGGACTGTTCGCGCTACAAATACTAGGTTTAGCTGTTCGGATTATGGCGCTTTTACGACGGAAAGAAGGGTTGTTAGGTGACCGTCCATCGAGAAAGCTTGAGTTGTAAGTTTGGCTCAGGACGTTGAGTTTGTCTGCCGTGTAGCGGCCCCTTCCATCTGACGAAATCATCATAATTGAGCGTCAGACACGCCTGCGGCAGGATAAAATAAGAGAACACTGTGTGCAAACACTACAAAAATATATGTTACAGTATTTTTCAACGAAGCGCAAGAATGAAGTTATCCAGATTTGCAAATTTATCCACGAAAGAGCTCAAAGAAAAGAAGACAAATGCGGACTATGAGCGTTTTTCTGCAGTGTGATTCAATGACCAACTTCGTTATCGCTAATCAGTGTGGTTATGCGTTATATCCAACTGGCGCATGTTATGAGCAACGTGTAAGACATTTGAATAACTATTTTTATACGCTGATATTGCTCTAGCGGAGAAGAATGCATCGAAGTTATTTTGCATGGGAAGTTGTAACATTTATCTAAAGCAGTCTACTTGAATAAAAAAGATGCACGCCGAATGGTAAGTTCCGTGTAACTGCACTATCACAGTCACTAATGATCGTAACATGCGGGAGCTGCTGATAGTTCTTGACCGATCGATATAATCGAGGCTCAATTTCGTGCTCAAAGTGGTTACATAGCCTAGAATGGCAGTAACATGTTCCCTTGTAATGGAGTTTATATTGGTTGCACGTGTGTTAATATGAAACGGAAGGGTTGACATTATCTGGAAGCCGCAAGTTAAGGACGAGCTGACTCAAGGTAGTAATCAGCACTGTCAGGAAAGAAACAATAGGAATTATAAATGAAAAATAGAGACAACGCCGTCTTCCAAAGCAACGACGAAAGACTGGCAAAACACTGGTTCGTTTACCAGTATTTCGCCAGAACTTGGCAGTGCGCTCCGCCATGGTTTCACAGGATGTCAACATAAGCAAAACATAATTCAAAGTAAGCAGCAACCGTTGTCACATAACTACGACACGCAACATCAGCTAATTTCGTCTTCGCGTGTTGGTGCACATTCGCACATTCATCATCTTATTTGGTTGATTCTATTTGTAGTATGCTTGCATGACGGATTCAACCAAAAAAGAATGCATGAAGGGCCTTTTCCCAACTAAACACGACGGCCTTTTCGATAACTTTCAACAATCGGTGTGGGACTGGAACCATGTAACTAGATAAACAAACATTTCAACGCGTGCTTGTAAGTTTGAAGACCTATGGGTGGGAAATGGCATAAAAGAAAATACCATGAATGATCTTTGTGCTTCGACGTACTTGACAAGTGTAGCAGTTTGGGAGAGTTGGGAGCGTTTCATTTTGGGTAGGTATTGCTCGACAGTCAAAGACAAATGACAGACAAAGCTATGTGTTCACTTTTTTTTTTTTTGATTATACGCCACCTAAACCGAACTTTATATGTGTTTGCTTCTCAAGGTATGGTTCAAGCTATGGAATGAAAAGAAGATGCAGGCGGCGTAGTTTCATTTATCGTACAACTGATATAATTTACGTTATATGCGAGCGAAATATGAGTAACTAGCACAATTTTTGAGTAATTTCATACTAGTTTACGGAGCCTACAAGCCTTCGCAAAGATAAGATGTACCAGGCAGGTCGACAGAACTTTTACAGCCGCTTTAACTTAGTCCACCTTGGAAGCTCCTTGCGACTCCTAGTCGAAGTGTATGGTCCATTCGATCTTTCTTGATTCTCTGCATTTCGACAGATTTGCTTCTACAAAAGCAGCATGGCAGCTTAAATCGAAAATGAAGTGTAGTAGATGGCAGGGAATGATGAGCGACGAGAAATATGTTCTCTTGTGGCTGTTCTAAGAGCTAAGGGGTCGCTAGTGTTTATCATCTTTATTTCCGCCATCGAAGTCGTGGTTTTACGATCATTCTCTGCACAGAAAAAGAAAAGAAAAAGAAAACAAGAATTGACACGTCTGTGCTTCTTACTTTTCAGGTATCCTTGGCTTGCGCATCGTGTCACTGGACGTGCCTCAGCGTGTGAGCGTGGGTCGCGAGGCGCTCCTAAAGTGCGCCTACGACCTCGAGGGCGACCTGCTCTACTCTGTGAAGTGGTACAAGGACGATATCGAGTTCTTCAGATACGTGCCCTCCGACAGGCCGCCCGGCCAGTACTTCGAAGTGAACGGCATACGTGTAGACGTGAGCACCGCACTACCTCTTCTGCAATGTCTTTAGGCACTTTGGATGCGTAGTTCATTAGTAGCACAACTACAAATAACACTTACGATCGTACTTCCTCAGTATCAGCTGCCTAAGGCATTGTGTGGGAGCCAGGGACAACGTTGTCCTAGCTTCCCTCAACAACCTTCTCGAAAGAGTGCTTTGTTGACACACATTCTTGATTAAAACGTATCATGGCAAGTGCATTTGTGGAATCGCTTTAATGACGTACAAACAGCGCTATTGTGAAGAATGGCCTCAACGCGTTATGTGGTGGGAGATTGAAGCGTAAATGAAAATGACCTATTCGAAAGTGCGCAGTTAAAAGCGGGTAAATTAAAAGGTTACGCAGGCACGGTAAACCGAACGTTGTACTGAAAACGGGTGTTAATGCTGAGGCGACAATCTTATCCAACGCTGGTAGAGTAAGTTTATTAGGGTGGTTTTCTGGGCCAGTTGGTGCATGAGGATAGCGTGATGGTTCGAGCAGGCATAGACGCGGCCACGAGAAAAAAAAATACACGCAGAGGACAACGCTGCACTGGCAACTGAAGTTCACTGCAAATTAATTCTGCCAGATCGCTGCTACACATGTGTAAAAAACAAATAATTCAGAGGTAAAAAAAATATAGCGACAGTCCCCCCCCCCCCCCCCTTCTCCCGCTCCATCTTAGCATGTCAACACGTGCTCAGCGGGGTATCTTTAGAGATAAATTTCAAAATTCATGTTCCTTATTGGCGAGATGGAGTTGGGCGCACACATAGTTATTTGCCCAACTTTCTGATGTCGAAAGCTTCTCATATCTCTCTTTCCACACTTCAGTGACCAGCGTTTGCCTGCGCGTTTCGCACGCTTGCGTCTGTAACTGCTGAACCATCAGACTACCATCTGGTAAAGTGAATTGTACGAGAACACTCACGCGCTTGCCGATCCCGACCGCTTGCTGAGCAGTAGTCATCAGTTTCTATTGCTAGCAGCATCCAACGTTGGCCAATAATAAATCAAAACTTTTCCAGCCTTACGCAGCAATTTGTCTGCTTGGAATGCAAGCATTAAAAAATTACTTTTTTTGTGATGGCGGACAGACAGTGCGAAGACAGAACGACAGCTTAAGGGAGCAGAATAGAGCCCTTTATAAGCGAGAAAATGCCAGCTTCTTGTCCTACGGGTAATTTTGCAATTTCACATAAGCCTTTAACTTTCAACATCAAGTTATCATGCTGCATTTATTCGGCCCAGCTTATGCCGGTTTGATGAGCAATGTTAAGGGGTGTTAGCGTGCAAATAAGACCTAACGTGCGGCTGAAGGATTGTGTCTGTAGCCAACTGTCTTGCACAGAATGCACAGCTATACTTTTTTAAGACGTGTTAATTACGGCGACGTATCTGTGTTGTCCATTTTACAAATTTCCATGTTAGTGCATTAAGGAATAAATAGCTTTTCATGGCCACCGGAAGGTGGAGACCATGCAAAGATATTTAAAGCTCAATGTTTTGACATATAATTTGTGAAAGAAATAAGATCATGCATCAAGAAAGAATTAGGGCAAAATCTAGCTACAATTGTCAAAGTACGCGAGAGCATTCTTATACGGTTGGGAGTTATGCATTTTTATATAGCTACAGTAAGGCCAGGCCCCATGCATAGGCTGAAATCTAAGAGAAACAAATCTTTCGTGACGCTGGTGTTTAAATGCTATAAAATTTTTAATCTTTTGCAGCACAATTGGTAGCGTAGAGATGACTGGGTCCAGCATAGTATGGCAGCGGTCCAATTTACTATTGAACTATCTCCAGGGTCGACCCACGTTTTCTGTTTGACGGACGCGCACAATATCGGGGAAGTCCGCCTATAATGCTATCGCATCGAAACAGCGAAGCAAATGCGTTGCGCAATTTGCGCTTCTCAAAACTGCCGCGGCGAATACGCTTCTCCACGTTCACTTGTGTGCTTTTTTTGTTGTTGTCCTCTCGCAGATGATTCGCTCTGTCAACGGCAGCGTGTTCATCCGAGGCATGGATGCCGCATCGGAGGGCACGTATAAATGCGAAGTCTCCGCGGACGCACCCTCGTTCCAAACAATCTTCGCCGAGAAGATGATCAGGGTCGACTGTGAGTGTTTCGAGCAATTAACTTTTAGTGTGGTGACATGGGCGGCAACTGTTTTATAATGACACACTGCCATGAGGAGTGCCTTGGAGCACACTGAGAGAAGCAAAGTGATAACGCGGAGAAAGACAAACACTGGAAGGTCCGTATATAGTTAAATCTTTGCGGGCACAGATCTAGGCTGGCGCTCTCTTCGCAATATCTGCTTTGTAACGAAATTGAAATAATTTACCATTGTCTACTGACTCCTATGCCCTTGGTTTCTCTGTGGACGGCGCAGGAAATTCTTCTGCGCTACATCTTGGCTTGAGCTTGAATTTTTCTTAAGAATTCTTGTTTAGAAAGTTCATAACGGGGAACACCAACAGCAAGATATCCAATGCAATGAAATATTTCATTTGTGACTTCCGTCGACTGAATTCCTAACTTTGTTTTTATTGTAATTTTTTTTCTAGCTCATTTTGGCAGTCCTTTCTGTCTGTTTTATTTTAATCACAGAAATTATCAACCATTTCTGACTCATGAATGAATCACAGTCCTTATCTTCAGCTCTCATTTGGTCTATTCATTGAGGTTTAGGTCTATCTAGTTATTGTATATTTGCCTGTGCCGCTCGAAACTCGGCCTATATCCCTTAATGCGTATACGGCATAGCTTGACGTCGTCGTCGTCGTCATCATCATCATCATCATTATGACAGCATCTCGTGCCCTTGTAATCAGTCATCCTTCACGTAATGCATTTGCTTATCTGTTACTGCAGGGCAATCAACTAGTGCACACGGCTCTTCTGTACTTAAAGAACCACAGTAAAAAATTGGCTGCGGTTTAGCTCAGCTAACCCTGGATATGGAAAGCGAAAGCTTGCTTTAGCTTGCATAAGTCAAGTCTTGGTTTCCCTTGGTTAACCTTTGATTCAGCTGTACTTATTATACTAAGGTATACAATTATCGTTAAGCCAGGTATAACGGCTGTGCCTTGGTCGGTGGCTAGACATGACTGTGATTAGGCTTGGACAGACACGCATCGTTCAACGGTGTCACGCCTGTTGTGCCACAGGAAAAGGGCAAGTGGACATGCAAAGAGACGCCGCGAACATGCGTAGCGTCGAAGCACAAACGGACAGGGCCCGAAAGCGGTCGCTACATTGATCACGACGGTGCGATGCCTGTTGCATTCCGGACCCTCTTAAGTGAAATAGCTCGCCGGGCGATGTCCGCGGGGCGATATCCTCTTTGAAAGGCGCGCGGCGAGTCACGTGGTCAGGCGGCGGCACCGGAAATTGGCGCGGCGAGTCGCGTGGCGCGTTGCGAAGGCTACGGCGCATCTGCGGTCAAATTAAGGTCACATTCGCGGCGACGGCGAAACTCGGCTCGACGAGGTTAGTAAAGCTTTCGCTCTAAAATCTAGGAAGCCCGAGCGTGGTCACATCAGTAATGAGCCCTATTTATGCACGTGCGTATGTGCCTGTGCGAGTTTTACACGCAAGTTATGTCGAGGACGAATCCGGTGACAAGCATATTTTTTGATGAAATTTTCTTTCTTAACGATATTAAACTGCTCTGTTGTTGGGTTACTCACATTCTTGCTGCATTACTGACGTTAGTATGGCAGAGGTAAATCTTTCATTGCTCGCCTGACAACTACGAGTTTCGTTCTCAGCAGTCCAGCTGTTGGCCCGGTTTTCGGTGCGACGAATGCGCAGCCATATCAACTTCTCCGGAGAATGCCGATGAAATGTTTTGCTGGAAACGCTTCGTATGTCGGTTTATGATTAAGCCAAGAAGGATGTGGAATATTATGTGACTCGCATGTGCCACTCTGCTTACGATAGATAAAAACTGCTCAGCTCCTGGAACTACAATGTCCCAGTGGTAACCGTACGCTTAATAGCCGGCCTACTCTACCAGTTAGCCTAATGAAATAGACTATTACACACGTACATGTATTCTCGCATTGTGCGCACTGAGAGTACTTTCAAACGTTCCAATGATTACGCAGCTATAGCGTCGTATTTGGATGCATCGGTTAAATTAGAGCACGCGTCCGCAAACTTTCTTGGTCGGAGAGCCGATTGGAGACCAGTGATGGCGCCGACGGCAGCAGGATAAAAAGCAAAATAAATGTAATGAATGTACATTTGTGTATAACGGCGCTGGGCGTTGACTAAAACATTTATACTGATTATTCAACATCTTTCTATAACTTCTTATTTCACCCAACGGCAAATGTCCGGAATAGTAGCGAAGTACTTACTTAAGGATTCGAATTTTGCATTTACTGCTAGTCTTCGTAGGTATATGAGTAGTATTAACATCCCTGGTGACAAATAAGCTTGTTAAGATTTAGAGGTAGCACCCAGTTTCTTTGCTTGTTCGCAGTCATTTTATCTCAACCAAGCAAATATCTATGCATTGAGGTGGTCTGGGAAGCGTCAGCATTTTTTTTTTCACATAGGGTCCTTTGTTTTGCTGATGTGTACCGAAACTCTGGTATTTCAACGAATTCATGGAAACTTGGGTGCAATGTGTATACATTTCAATATTGTAGAAGCATTGATCATTTGGTATACCATTTTCAAGAAGAATATAGCGAAATACACAACGACAGAGATAGCTCGTGCCGCTTCGTAACGCCATACTATGCTGTGTATTGCGCTACTTTAGCCTCAACAATGTTTGCGTTTTAAGAGTTTCCAGAAAAGACGACTGGTGTAATTTACAGCATAGGTCTATATAATTGAAACGAGACTTAACAATGTTCACCCTTTCTATTGCGCCCATGACTGGTGCCATGCAGCCATTATTGCGATATATTGCGATAAGCTAGTTATATGAGCAGTAATTATTGTAGTCTCCAATACCCAGCTCATTCCTTGAAAAGACGAGTTCCTTTAAAATATATGTTCAGGCGCGCACAAGCATTTTCAGACGGCACGTTAAATACATTTTCTTTTGCGCCTTACCAGAAAATTTAACCGCGACTAAGCCACTAATACATCGCTAGAAAGCACATCGACCAATTTGTCAACCCGAAAAGGAAACGCTTTCATGTCAGGTTCTCAAATGTGGTAAAAAAAGACAATCTGAGGCAAGTGGTTTAAAGTTGTTTATGTCGGAACATTATGAGGACGTTGTATAGACGTGACACCAAACACATCCATCATACAGCTATATTAAACCGCTTAGAAACCTCACAATATTTAGAGAGAACAGGGGATGAATCGAAGTGGCACATAAACGGCAGTGACAACGGGCGACATCACAGAAACAATGCACGAAGCAATTAAACACGTGGTATGGGAAACACACTAACCTCGTCCTGCCTAAGTGGCCCTTCATATTTCATGTTTTTCTTTTTTGCTCTACCCTAGCTATACACGAGGTACAATATGCATGACGTTGAAAAGAAAATTTAACACAATTACGAAGGGTTTAAATTTTTCACTAATAACGAAGGGGACCCCCGACTACAGCGTACACTAAGATAGACGCTGTAATATCAGAATGCCAGCAATTGAAACGGATACAAATTGCAACATGTTAAACAGATGAAGCTGAACGACAAGATATGAAATGTGATAATCACACCAATAAATAAATTTCAAGTAGAATGGCAACTGACAAAATTCGAAAGAGAAGATATTCATACATTTACGTCAGTATATTTAGGTATTTGCAGTATTATTATGCCTACAAATGGGAAATCATGTGACAGCGAAATACAGCACACTGCACTAAGCGATATTTACTATATTTGAAAGCACGAAAATTGCGTTCCGTTGCCATGACGTAGGATCGGAGCTTATGTGAGCGCTCGACCTGTTTGTTGGACCTCATTATATCAGTGAAATGCGGCGACAAGTTTGATGGGTCAGTAATAAGCAGGGAACTCAGGCGTTGGTCAGAAAAAATAGCCTCGTATCTCTACTTCCCATTTTACATTATGGATAAAGTTTGCTTACAAGTGTAGAAAATTGACATATACACAAGGGCAAATTATGCATGTGAAGTCTGAAAACAGTTCTCTGCCAAGTAGTTTCTAGAAATTGTTTAGATTTTATTTCTTGTAATAGCGCTTAAAAATGTCGTTTGACTGTAGTTCAATTGTAATTGAAAAAAAGATCATGGTCGTGCGGCCACCTCACAGTCTAATGGACTTTGTAATATCTCTAGTGCTCTTACAAAAATGTATGTGCAGATCACCGAGGATTCCTGTCACAAACAGGGTAAGGAAATGCTCTATTAGTCTCCAGCCTAAGAATTCAGCAGCAACGGAAATGCTCCCATTTTCAGTTTTTCCTCAGTTTCTGGGGAAAAAAAACACCGTTTTGCTCTGGAGCATTTTGCATCTATCTACAGGTCCATCCTTTGGCTAAAGGAACTCTTTGTCTGTGTAATCCGTCATCT
The DNA here is from genome assembly GCF_050947875.1 of Dermacentor variabilis. Lineage (NCBI taxonomy): Eukaryota > Metazoa > Arthropoda > Arachnida > Ixodida > Ixodidae > Dermacentor > Dermacentor variabilis. The sequence continues at coordinate 95,909,153 of NC_134572.1, read as the reverse complement.
ATATTTCTCTCTCTCTCTTTTTGTGCGTGCATTATTTCAACTCTTCGTAATTCCTTATCTAACAATATGCTCATCGCAGTCTACAACAAGGCTGTTTGCGTGTGTTTGTGACTGTTTACAAACTCTGTGGGGTGAAACTTGCATTTGCCTGTTATATTGATATGTTCATGGGTGTATAGGACTGTGTGCTATGCATTGCTGACCCTATTACCTGTTCTTTTTTTTTCATTTTCTTACATATATTTCATAATGTTGTTGCGCTATGCGAAACGGAGTAGTCGTCACCGCTATAAGGTGACTACGTTTCTCCCTTTTATGTTTCATAAAAAAAAAAGAACATTAGATTTGAAAACCCGCCAATTCAGCTGGTTTAGCTATTTGCCTAAGAGTCTTTTTCAAACTCTACACACGTTTCTTGTTCTATCAATTGCGGTGAAGCTTAGTTTATCCCACTACAAGTTGTACGCAAACACTATCTCTTCTGATGATTTAAACATGTTCCATTCTTTTTTGGCATCAAGTCCCCAGCATGCTGTGGACTGGAGAAACGATCTTGACATTATATGTAGTTTCTCGAGCGAAAAGGTAGTGATAGCACTCCCAGCATGCCTGAGAATTCGAAAAAGCTTCGGCGCGTGTCCTGGTTTGGTGGTTGGGACATGCCATTAGTAGTATAGCGCGCTCCTAGTGGAATGGTCACATGAGGCCCCTGATTTTCCGGCGCTGCCTCGGAAGATGTGGCGTCGTGGCGTCAGCTTGTAACTACAGGGAAGCCGGCTACCGAGACAAAGCACAATACAGCAAATTTATTTCAAGAAGCCCTACTATAAAGCGGAGGCGCAGTAGGCCTTCGCATGGAATAACGGCATGCCTGTCTGCGGGCCTTTATCGGGTGGACCGCCAATGTCAGCGGGTCGGTCGGGAGGCCCGGCCAGCTGGTCATAGTGAGGAAACCTCTGAATCTGACCAACAGAAAACCTTCAGCTCCTATTTATACTAACCTCCTTATTGCGTGCTTTTATGCTTATTTGCACAGACTATATTTAGTTGTAGCGTTGTGCCGGAAGCTATCTATCAATGTCAGGCGCACACATCAAGTAAATACCGACTTCACTCGGGGTTCAATGCAAAAGGGCAGTTCTGACCATGAAAAATTAGTTGTATTCCTTAGTTGCAGCATACAAACACCGGTCAATATTTCGCACCTAGGCTTTTTGCAGATAGGTCTCGCATCCAGGTTCTTCTAGATAGAGACATTAGGGACTACACGTCAATATTTGAAAGAGCGAATCGGCATTTTTATAAGCGTTCCATGAACATGCAAATATAAGGGGACTCATGTTAAGAAAATGCTTAAGAAATTTACACTTTGATGCTAAAAATATACGGCATGCATAAGTTGTGAGACTGAGCAAGGGTTCGGGTCAGCCTGATCAAATTTTGCACGCGTTTTTTAATGGTTCTACTGAACGGTAACGTGAATTAGTCTCCCTATCGGATGTTTCTGTTGAAGCGTGGCAGCGAATGTACATAAAGTTTTGACAGGGTTATAAATCACGTCTGTTGGTTCTGCTCTTTGATACCGCCGTCTTTTTGTCTCCTCGAGCGGAACGCAATGGGATGATCCACTCCATTTAAACACCCTTCGCAGCTCTACTTAATTGTGCATGCAGTAGCAGGTGCAAACAACTTCCACGATTTGTTGTCGAACTCAACTATCTCTCGCACAATGAGTCTTTCTCAAAGTTTCTTCGTTTTTTTGTCTTTGTGCAGCTGGCTCTCCTAGTCAACTGAGGACATCCGGCCTCGCCTGGACACTCGTAGTCACCGTCGCATGTCTCACGTCGTCGCTTCGGTGGCGCGCCACGTGAAGTGAAAAGCCCGCCCTAACGCCATCGCGTCGAGTGGCCTCAGCTGTTGCGGCAGGCAAGCCGGCAGACCAGCCACCGGCTCGCGCGTATTTCCAAGACGGGTTGAACGAAAGACTAAGCAGCGTGAAGTGCGCGCGGGGGCGCGGACTGGCTCAGCAGCCGAGCTGCGCAAGTGCGAGCGCGTCACGTGGCACAGAGTTGAGTGCGATCACGCCCAGCGGGAAGCAAAGCTGTTTCCTGCCGACCCGGAAGGTGCGAGACTTTTCTATCGCGGGAGTCACACAGGAATTGGTTTCGCTGGGAAAGCTGGAGCAGCGAAGAAAAAAGAAAAAGAAGGATGAGGATACGGACGAGGAAGGCCGAACAATGCAAGAAGAACTCTGTGCCGCCGTTATTCTATTGACAGTACGGGCCGCCCGAAACGCGCGCCCACTGTCGAAAACTGTTTGGTCTTGTTTTGCCTTGCCCGTGCTTGTTTGTATTTCAGGCTGCCTTTCTCTCAATCTCTCTGAACTCGCCTATGATGGCATTTTCCAGGTCTGCCATCTAACGTCGCACGTTTTTTTTTCAACTCGCTCGACCTAAACGAAAAAGAAAGAGAGCTATCTGCATTTTTTCTGCTTTGATCTGTGAGGACGAGGTTGTTCTAGTCAGTACATTAACATTAACATTAACATTAACAGTTTTACTTTTGAGATCAAAAGACCATAGATGATTCAAAGGGAATAATGTATTCATACAGGACAATTTCGTGAGTGCCGGAGAATTACTTCTCTGCTCACGGTGGATATTTTTCGTCGACGACAAAGTGGACTTGTTTAGCTTCTTACACTATTGCTAGAGACTCACTTTTAGTCGCTTGCGAAGTGAACATACTGAATGGTAATTAACTGAAAGGTCTCATTATACAACATAAAGACTAAACACGTAACAGGGAGACGGCATCGAAAGGCTCGACAAAAAGGTAGCACCGACTGCAAGCGTATAACGCATTTTAGAAGCCGTGCTAAATGATTCTGAACCGGGTTACTTGTGCGATATCTTTCTGTGGACGTCCTTTTCTCCGTAATACAACCACAAAAATGAAGGACAAGATTTAATTTCCAGCCACTTGGCTACAGTACCTCTAGCTGCGTGTACAGTTTACAAACGGTACAAAGCTTGTTGTTGGTTTGCCGCTTGTTCGAGCTTAGCTCCACCTACACATACATCTATGAAATAGGGCGTAAAAAAAATTGAACGCTTCAGAAGAAACGAGACGCGCAGTTAAGGTGTCTTTGGTTCATCCATTCAGGACGTGTATTGTGCTGTTCATGGAATGTTTGCTTATGTAAATAGCATTAACAGCCAATGCTAAAATTCTGCTGTCCTCTGAATGAAGCGTATAACTCCAATGAATGTTTCAACGATGAAATTAAAAGCAACCTTCACTTATTCCTTCGCACTTCAAATAAAAGCTCTATTGAAATTTGACTCTACCCTGTCCTGCCACTGTGTGTAAGTAGTAACTTCCTTGTCCTCTGTTCTACAATGTATTTTAGGCAAAGAGTCATGTTAGAGTTACACCGGCCACTGAGTCAAAGTGTCAACAACCGGCTTCTGCACTACACGCAGTTAACATGGTCATGTAGCCATGCTAAATGCAAGCGTGTTACTGAATGAATGGATTTCTGAATTGTGATGTTTAAAGGTCCTTAAGTTATTCCGAGAACTTGAGATGCGCAGTAGGAAGGGGAGGCTTCGAAATAATTGTGACCCCGTGGGATTCTTTAGCATGCATGCGAAACACGGCGCTCAAGCGCATTTGTATTTATTTCCCATTGAAATGGGGCCACCCCGGTCTGGAGTCGAACTTTCGATCTTGTGCTCAGTAGAACACTGGCACAACTGCTGAACAACACCAGCGGGTGAACAATTGAGAAAATGCAATTATGATTAAAAACGCGCATTTACCTATTTCGATCCTGCATGTTACAGATGTCGAATCTAATCTTATCGAGTGCTCCATCTTCTTTTTTTCTTTTTTAGCTTTTTTTCTGATACCAAATGCACTCGATGACCTAGTGCCGACGCACGGCCCCATGGGGTGCACACGCGAGGGCCTAAAGAAAGGCATCACAAATTTAGTAAATAGAAATGTCAAGCGAAACCAGGGGCGCAGAACAATACAGAGCAAGGAAGACGAAAAGCGGGAAACGCAAACAGTGGTTCTCCAAAGATGTATAAATCAAGATGGCGGCATCAACGAATAGCTGCGATGGAGATAGTCACAGGAGGTGATCAGCTGAAGAAAATTGCCTGAGATTGGCGCGCGGCTGTCGTGAAGAGACTCGAGAGAAATCGGAATTGTCAATCGGTTCATTGTATCGCCTTGGAGTGTTTCGTGCGCGAGGTTTCCGCCAATTGTGCAAAAGTACTTCTCTATCGCAGACATTTGTGAATAACGTATTTTTAGCACAAATATTGTTTCCCAGTGGCGTATGTCAAGAAGGTAGATTCAGTAAGTGTAGGTAGCAGCAGATCTATGTGACGTTTTGTTCCTACGAGGGCACTAAATATATAAGACGGAGCTGTTCGGGCTCTACCTCAACTACATCGGCGAAACCAAGCTGGAGAGGGAATGGGGAGCTGTGTGGGCAGTATGGCAAGGTGAGGTTAGATGGATGGTGTACTGTGGATGGTCGGCCTTGGTTTAATTTCGTTGCGCCGTTATTCCTCACTACTTGTTTTCTGAACGGCTTCAGATTGTACTGCACATGGTAAGCGTTGCTCGGGTGGAGCGATTGCTGGCAGCTTTTCAAGATTAGGTCCGCCTGCCTCTATCCACACTCCTCCTCTGCCTTAGCGTCTCCTTACAACCACCATATAATTAAAGAGTACTGCTTCTTAAAAAGCACGCGAACCGCGGTGGTTGCTTAGTGGCTATGACGTTGGGCTGCTAAGCACGAGGTCGCGGGATTGAATCCCAGCCACGGCGGCCGCATTTCGATGGGGGTGAAATGTGAAGACACCCGTGCACTTGGAATTTGGTGAAGGTAAAAGAAGCCCAGGTGGTCCAAATTTCTGGAGTCCCCCCACTATGGTGTGCCTTATAATCAGATCGTGGTTCTGGCACGCAAAACCCCACATTTTTGTTTTCGAAAGCGCACGTGTTTCTGCGTGGCGTGACGCAATCAGAAAGGGCGCCCGTGCCAAGCGTAAGGTAAAGCGCAAGAGCATGGCCAAGAAAACAGTATAGCCGAAGGCGGTGACTGGAGACGCGAACTTATTATTACCGTGAGCCAGCATATCAGCATGACCTGGATATTTATTTATTTATTTACGTAGTTATTCAGGTATTTATTTATTTACTAGATTTGTTTATTTACATACCTCATATACTCTCCAGGGTTGGAGTATACTGGTCTGAAGCAGGCAAACTTCATAAGGTCTGAGCATGGTCGCAAGCCGACATGGCGATTAAAAACGGCCGCTCTCAGAACACTGACGGAATCAAGGAAAGGAAGATCAAGACTGTTAGACTATCTGTAGCGCAATGTAGAAAACGTCACAGCGAATATGTGGAACACACTAATCGAAATCCATGACGGCCCTTCACGGATGCCTGTCCTTGGGGCGTTGGGATATCTGCGTACCAGGTGGTATCTTTCTTTTTATTATATGGTATATAGGAGATGTTGTCGGCTTTAATTGGCGTCGGCTACAGCTATTCTCATAAGGATTAAAAAAAACGAATAAATCGTAACGAAAATAGTGAAATCATAACAACACAAATTCCGGTAACGTAAGTACATCAACGTCACACTATAACTGAAAGACAACTCAATATTATAAAAAAAACAAAGTCCAGTCACGTAAGTAGACTAATGCCACACTAAAGCTGAAAGTCAATTCAGTAACACAGCAACAAAAAGTTCAGTCACATATGTGCACTAAAGTAAACACCAAGTCTGATCACTTAGCTAAACTAAAATAAGGGCACATAAGAAATCACAGTTTAAAGTCTTATGAAGTTACAAAAAACCAGGCATTGGATTGGCCAAAATCGGTTAAATGAAGAACATAGAATGCGCTATCACATTTAAACGCTCTATTGAAAAGAATTCCTTAAACAAGTCAAGGAAGCGTCTATCTTCCAGTGGAATGTCAGAGGCATTAAATCGCGCATTTCTGACTTTCGGTACTTTGTTTTTAAGAACAAATTTCCAATCATGGTCGTTTGTGAGCCACGCTTAAACACGCTTTTCAGGATATGAAGCTTTCATGTCTGCCACCTCTAGCGACCGCAGCAAAGTCATCGTTTGCGACAGGTGCGATTTCACTAATGTTTTACACCCAGTGGCACCAGATGATCACAATCAGTACGCATGTTTGACTATAAAATGCAAGAACGTCGCACTCACGCTAGTAGGTGCCTACATTTGAGTCGATTTGACATCGCGAGACTAAGTGCAATTTTAACAGTGACACCTGGACAATGGATTATTACCGGCGACTTCAACGCGCATCATCAGCTATGGGGAAGCTTAAAGATGGATTGTCGAGGCAGACGTGTAGTATCATTCGCGTCGGAAGATGAACTCTGCTGCCTAAATGACGGCAGTCCCACTTTTCTGCGGGGATTGACATAGAGCAGCTGCCTCGACTTAACTTTTGTTTCAAGGTGCCTCAGTACCAGTGTGAAATGGTTTACGGAAAACAAAACGTATGGTAGGGACCGCGTTCCAACATACGTTAAGGACGACGGCATACGCAAGTCACACTCTACCACAGTTCTTCAACGCATGCACTGGCCTAAATACACGTCGTTTATGGAGAAGAATTGCCGAAAGATCCAGTACTATATACCTGCAGCACCGAGAAACTAATTAACAACGCTGCTAAAGAAGCCACAAGAGTTTTGAGGCCTATTCCTAAATTTTCTGAATTCGAAGCAGTATTGGAGCAGCTTCGAGAAATTCGCTGTCGCGCTGAACAAGGTACAGGCGCACCAAGTACATCTACGACTTAAGGGAGGTGAGACACATACAAAAGAAGATTCAACACCGGGTCAACTCCCTGCCGCCTCTAAGAGTGAAGGCTTTCTGTGGTTCTCTTAATCCACATAAACCCCTGTCCCTTATATGGAGAACGGTGCGCGGTCTTCGAACATCAGAGCAAAAACGCCACCCCATCAAATGCCTGGCTTTCTGCCAAAGTCGCCGAGAGATAGACGTAGCGGAGGACTTCTGTTTGAAGGTTGCTGGTCTACCGTCTTCGTTCCCCACATGTGATCTCCATGACGTTCCAATGCCGCGGGATTCTCGTATGGACAATCTATTTTCCATGGAGGAGTTGCAGGCGGCGTTGGCAGCGTGCAGAGGTTCCTCATCGCCTGGGCCTGATGGGATGACATAGGCAGCTCCCGGCAAGCTCGGTCAAACAGCTCGGCATGCTCGTGCCTGTGCTCAAACCAGATAAATCACCCCCAGACGTGGCGTTTTATCGCCACATTGCTCTGGCCAGTTGTTTAGAGAATGGGACGGAGAGGATGGTGCTGATGCGTCTAGAGTGGTATCTAGAACGCGACAAGTTCTACGCTGACGCTATGGCAGGCTTCTGACGTGGGCGCTCTTCTACAGACGATCTGATAGACCTTGTCTCGTCTGTTCAGCACAAAACAAGCCTTTACTTTCAGCGGCGATGTTCCTGAACGCAAAAGGTGCTTATGACAACATAAGCCGTCGAGCCATCCTGGATGCCTTGGGCGGTGTCGGCCTAGGTGGCCTTTCTTTCCATGGATTTTCAGCTAGTTGAAGGACAGGCTATTCTTTGTGCAAACAGAGGATAGTGCGTCATCACAACACAACATCTACCGTGGCGTACCACAAGGCGGAATCTTGAGCCCCACGCTATTTAACCCCGTGCTCATCGACCTGGTTCATACCCTTCCGCAATCCGTTCATGTGTCGATCTATGCAGACAATATATGCATTTGGTCATCAGAAGCGACGCGTCTCCAGGGGCACGCCAGTCTTCAAAAATGGCCAAGGTAACAACAGGTTGTCTTTGAGCACGAGGTCTGGAGGTATCCTCCGAGAAGTGTTCTATGGCCGCTTTCACGCGCAAAGCAATTAAACCGTACCTTGTCAGAATTAATGGAGAGCCGATCGCCTACGAGAAGACGCACCGCTTTCTAGGAGCGATAATAGATCGAGACCTCTCCTGGAGTCCTCATATTTCCTGGGCCTGCGCGTGTCAGGAAAGTATAAGGTCGGCTGTCCGCGTGAGCGGACAGCCAATTTTTTGTGCGAACACCCCCAGGCACGCTTCAGCCTCTACGGCCCCAACTCAACGGCCGCCCTGCATCCAGCTTTGATCCCCCCCACCCCCTACCAATTAGCTGCCCTGGAGATCCTGCGCCGCCTGCTTTAATAGAACCTCAGTTGCTTTCCTGAGGCTTCCGTTTGCCGGTTACATGTGCCCTCCTGGAGCAGTGCTTGTGAAAAATGCAATCTTCGCGACTAAAACAGCGACCCGCGACTTATACAACACCACTCGGAACCTTGCCCCTCCAGACACAGCGATCACCAGATGAGGCGTCCGTGCCCACTGCCTCACCGCGCGGTCAGCCGGCGACGGAGCGTAAACACACTGGACCGCAATACACAATGCCGGCATGTCTAGGGGACAAACGCATGCAACATGCGTTAAGAAACCTGCTCCGTAGTGCCTAGGCAGACTCCCATATTGAAGGAGCAAAGACCCCCAGATTTTCTCTCTCGCACCTACTCTTTATCGCGCCTGCGCATAAACGTCGAGCGCCGTGAGAAACGCCACGCCCCGCTCTACCTACTAGCAGTTGTAAAAACGCTACTTGTGTTGGGTAGGAGCGGTAAGACCAACCTTCATGCCCTCCAGTCTGTGCAAGCTCAAGCTCAGCGAATTTGTATTGGCCTTCCCAGATGTGCATCCACGGCAGCAACAATTGCCATTGCGCAGGACCACCTCATCAATACGTATATTCAAGTCGACGCTATAAGGATGCACATCAGGCACTTCGCCGGACTTCCATCGCATCATCTCGCCTCCCTTCCTGTCGCTCGACCTCGTTCAGCGTTTAGCAAGATTATTGCCGCCAACCACGGAACTTTACCATCAAACCTGCAGCGCGACCATCTCTACCGCTTTGGTGCTTCTTGTTGTCATTCCCGGCTTGAAAAAGAAAACGGAGATGTCATCTTTCGCCTTCAAACAAACCGTGCTTTCATTCCTACATGACAAGCACAAAGAACGCATCCACGTTTACACGGATGGTTCTTTGTCCTCTAAGGTTCAGCTGGAGCAGTTGTAATTCTTGCAGAGTCTGTCACCATGAAATTCAAGACGTCTCACATTACATCATCCACGGCTGCACAACTCGCAGCTATCCGTGTTGCTTTGTAACTTCTTGGTTACAAATCATCACACTCATGGTCCATCTTATGTGACTCGAAAGCAGCTCTCCAGTGTCTGTCCCCTTTCAACCACGGACCTATGTGCAATTAGTCGCAGACATCCGACCACTCTACCATCAGGCAATTGACAAGGCGCACAACAACATCTACCAGTGGATACCGGGTCACTGCGGAATTTCGAGAAATCACAGTGCGGATGACGCTGCCCGATCAGCCCACGATGGTGCCCATATTGTACCAATACTACTGTCAAAAACAGATACAGCCACAATACTTCGCTCCGTCACTCGCGAGCTTACGCAGAATATGTGGAACACCAATGAATTCACGAACGCAGTTCTCCACAAATTGGATCCACGTCTGCAACTCTGTCTTCCACCAGGGTTACCACTAGCCGGAAGCAACACTTCTGTGCCGCCTGTGGCACGGCGGGACAACCATGAAATCCTTCCTGTTCCTTCCGCACTGGAATGGCCGACAGCCCTACTTGCGACACCTGCGGCTGCGACGAGACGATCGAGCACCTTTTTTGTGACTGTTCCCGTTACAATGTGCCAAGAAAAGTGCTCGTGATCGCGCTCGAAAAACTGGACGATCGCCCCTTCACAGAAGAAAAATTTTTAAGACACTCAAGGCTTTAAGGGCTTTGCTGAATGCTTTAAGGACATACGATTTGTGCGACCATCCTTGAATGATGTCGCGCGTAGCATCGCGTTACTGTCTGAATTTTGTTTCTTTTGTTTCCTTCTTCTTTCTCCTTTTATTGCCTTTACCCGTTTCCCCAGCACAGGGCTGCCAGCCGGCACTTACACTGGCTAACTTCCCTGTCTTTCCTCCCCTTTCGTCTCTCTCTATTAAATACTTTCCATGAATATTGCTTGCTTCTAGAGAGAGAATAGGATGCATAGAAATGTATGGCGGTTAACCAGAGCTAGTTCCGGTTGGCTATCCTTGCTCTAGAAACCTTTGAAGGGCCAGTAACGCTTGTCTTTGCAATTAGTATATGTTGGCCAAGAACCTCAGATCTTCTTTAGGCTGAAAGGCCTGCGATTTAAGGCCACTAAATCAAGTGCTAAGCGTTGTCCGTGTGTGTTGTGTCGCGGACATTCTAGCACAAGATGCTGTACATCTTCATCAGCGTGGCCTATCAGCTCTTGAAACTTTATGTAGAAAGTGTTTTGTGTACGCGGTACCGAGACTCAGACGGTGAATCAGTGTTTCAAACGCTCTGGTTGTATTTAATGCGGACGGGACTTTGAATTGAAGTGACGGGTCAATGTGAAATAAATGGGAAGATTTTGAGTTCTTATCGAACCATGTCACTTTGAAACCACGGGCTGACATCTGTTTTAGTATGCGGCACAATTCACCTTGTATTAGAGCGGACCATGTGTGGTGTTATTAACATGCGCTTGTCCAGCTTCGTTATCTGCTGCAATATTCCCAGGGATATTGCAGTGGCCAGGTATCCACTGGAACGTTACTGTGCGATTTTCATCCCTTGCTTTTGTGAGTTTTATAGGTAACTCGTTAAATAACGCTGATTTGAATTGCTGATATTACTATGAAGTGAAGAGAAAGTTGCGTGCGAGTCACAAAGGATGACCCATTGTTTCCCTATTTGCATTGAATTTATGTAGCGTAGCAAAGGCAATATTGCAAAAAGCTCTGCTGTTCATGACGTTGTGTGAGATAGTTTAAATGTTTGTATTTGGTTGCATTCTAGAATGACAAAGGCAGCTGTAGAAGAATTTGTTCGGCAAGAGCCATCTGTATACGCGTGAATACAGGCAGGGTATTGAAAGTATATTTAGCAAAACGCCTGTTGTGCTGCTAGCATAAATATATCTCGTTTTGGAATAATTTACTCAACCAAAAGTTCAATTTTTGAAGGGATGAGTCGCCATGGAGGGTAAGAGATATCTGAGGACCGAAATTCATGATGCTTTAGTAGATATTTCTGCACCTGAATCACCGATTTGATGTTCGCCCCGTCTCTCTCAATTAGTGCACATGCTAGTGAGTGCCTTTTGTGCTGCACTGAAACGCGAAAGTAGGGTCGACAGGGTTAAACCATCCTCATAATAGGAAATGGAGGATCGCGTGCCTCCACAATAACTAAGGAACTTGAGGTTGCTAGAGGAACGCCTAAGCATACTCTAAGGCTACTAGCTATTATTCGTTGGAGTCTCTCTTCAGATGAACGGGAGATTCCATGCAGAACAGGTGAAAAATATGCTATCTTTTGCTTTATAAGTACATTACGGACTTTAAGTAAGGACAAAACCGACCCTACCTAGGTCGTACCTGCTACGTGGCGAAGAAAATTTATTAATGAGTTTATTTGTTCTTCGTGGGTTTTAATGCGAGAATTCTAAGAAAGTTGTCTGTCTAGTATAACTCCCGTAAGTTTATGTTGTTTCAGTATGTCTAAAGGTTGTCCCTCAAGGTACAGCTGAAAATCGTTGAGATGTCCTGTGGTGAAATGCAAAACAGCCGTTTTACTGCAAGACAGTTAGATTCCTCATTCCTTTAAGTATTTGTCTACAACGTTTAGGCCTTCCTGCAAAGTTGATTGAATAAGGCTGGCACTTGAACCAGAGGCCCAAATGCAAACATCTTCCGTATATATAGAGTAGTGTAATGCAGGTGGAAATCTGCGCGGTAAATCTGCCATCACACAATTTAAAAGAAATGGACTTAATACACTGCCTTGTGGGACTCCTTGAATAATATTATGAGAGGAACTTTTTTCTTCATTCGTTTGAATAAATATTGGCCTGCCGTTCAAGAAGTCGGATATACACCGTAGCGCCCTTCCAGAGACTCCCAGTTCAAGCAGGCTACATTGTACATGAGCATGGCTGACTGCGTCAAAGGCTCGTTAAATGTCTGAAAAACCGCTACTCCGACATTTCCCCGAGCTCGTTCGTGTTCAACATACGTAACGATATCCAAAATTGCATTCATGGTGCATCGCCACCTTCAAAATCCTGTCATGTGATCGGGAACTACTTCTGCTTGCGCGCACCACCATTGCAGCCAAGTGTCAATTATTTTCTCCATGATCTTGTATAAAGAGCTCATCAGACTCACAGGACGAAAAGATTCAAGAGAAAGAGGTTTTTTTCTAGTCTTAAGTATAGGTATCACACGTGCGGTTTTCCAAGAGTCAGGGACAGCCTCCTTTTTCCACAAGCCGTTGAGTAATTCCAAAAGTGCCAATCGACCATTAGCTGCCATGTTTTGAAACATACCGTATGTAAGGAAATCTAGACCTGCAGCAGTCTTTGTCTTACAAGACGCAAGCGCACGTTTTAGCTCCATCATAGAGAATTCATAGTCTAAGTGTACATGCCGCGACTGAAAAAAACGCAAGAACTTTTGGTTTTGCCATTTCAACCGAACATTGAAACTCAGCACTAGTAATAGATACGCTTGTTCTAGTTATAACTTTGCAGAATTCCTCAGCAATCACTAATTCTGAAGTATCCTTGGCTATTGCGAGAACACGAAATGGTTGTGTTTTAACAACAGGGCCGCTTAATGCACTTATAGTCATCCATACTCGTGAAATTTGTGTCAGCGGAGACAACGTGTTGCAAAAGTCACGTCATCTTTTTTCCCAAATTTTTGCAGTCGTCTTCGCGTGACTGAGTGATTTGCTGCGAATTTCTATATGCTTCTATATTTCCACTCCTGCGACAAGCAATTTCTGCACTTTTTCTTACAGCTCTCAAATGTTTATATTCTTCGTCAAGTGATGTATTCTCGTCAGGAATGGGCATTTGTTTCTCACAAATTTTCATTGTTCATGGTATCGTTGATGCGAGTTTTTCTACGTCAGCATCAAAATTCACTCGACTGGACAAGTGTTGACGAAAGAGCTGCAAGTTTGTTACATCCACGTATCTTCGTTTTGCAGCACTTTTTTAAACGCGGATGTGACATAAGAATTGGGAAGTGATCGCTTCCACGTGTTTCTGTGTCTGTTGTGCACCCACCATCGGTAACAAGATCTTGAGAACACAGTGGTATGTCTATGGAACTGGCATAGCGATATCCCCGTATAGATGTGATCGATTCATCATTCAACACTGACAGATTGCATCTTTCTGCGGCGCATTGAACGATATTCCCACGGGCATCACAGTGATTACTCCCCCATGTTTCACGTTGTGTGCATTAATGTCCCCACATATCATTATGTTTGGGCCTGTGATGCTAAAAATATTTACCAAATTGTCAATCGTAATACGTCTCGATGCTTGCAGGTGTATGCCTACGACTGTTATAATAGTTTTTATACTTATCAGGTTACATATTCAGGAAAATCTGTACTGCTTGATCGAATGAGGTGAGAGGCCAAATCTTTTCGAACGCAAAGCATTGTTCTGCTGTTTTCAACTGGACGAGAGGATTTATGTATTATGTAAATAGCAAGACGGAAATCATCACGTACTCCAGCCTCTTGCATGCACAACAAAGGGAACTGGATTGTGGAACTAATTTGCCAAAATCAGCAGATTTGGATCGAAGGCTATTAGCGTTCCACTGAAATATTGTGACATCTTCAGAACGACTATTGAGGACTGCCATCACGTCACACTGATGTGGACAGCTGGCTCATTTATGGCTCCAGAGACAACAGTGCCTTCACCTCTGGAAGCTTGTTCGCCTGAGTTAGAGCTGTGACATTTGCTCGAACTGCATCAAACAGCATGGGTACAATCATGTGCCCAACGCTGAGCGGCGCGGTGTTATCCTGGAATGCCGATTTTCCAGTCACCGTCTGAAGTGGTCACTGAGGGGTGTTCTGAGAATGTCGCTGAGGTTTTCCTAGGTTAGGTCGCTGATATTGTTGTGATGTGTGGCCTTCAGTGACCGTAGCAGAATGATGGCTCCGCTGTCTCTGAGACCCTTGCGCAGCTTGCTGCTTTAATGGCGACGAATACGATAATTTTTTAAACTTTTGTTCAGTTGATGTAAACTGGCGATTATTCGCTGAGCTCACTGCATCAAGATTCGGAAGGGGTTCCTCGTGTCGTGGTTTCTTCCCATGAATTAATTCATGTCTGCGTGGCATGGACGCAGCCTTGTTTTGTAGACATCCTGAGAAAGAAGCCGTGTGATCACCCGCACAATTTGCACATTTAGGCTGTCTCACACACTTGCATTCAGCATGGTCATGGTTCTCAGAGCATATTTTATATCGACGTGTCCCACGACAGCTTTTGGCCAGGTGTGCAAACCTCTGACAGTTATAACACCTCAAGGCAGGACCAAGGTATTCCTCCACCGGGTGGCTAGTGAAAAAGTGGCTTATCATCTCTGAAGTGAAGGATTACACTGTGCAAAAAGCGCGATTCAACTGTACCATCTTCCAGACGGTAGTATATTGCGTGTCGGTGGACTGATATCACTCCAAAATCTTTCAAAAACTATCCTACAAGAAGCGCAGACAGAAAGAACAAAACACAAATGCTAACTACTAAAAATTATTTTGCGGAAACCAATGCACATCGACGACGCTCACTAGTGAAAAATGAAAGAAAAAAGCATAGTAGTGTAGCCAACCGGGTTAACCGGCTTAAAGTAAGCTAGGCAAATAATTAACGTAGGTAAAGCCAACCATGTTTAAACTCCTCAACTTTCCTTCTCTCCCTCTTCTTTCTAACATTCTACGCGTTAGCTAATTAGCATTCTGAAATGTTGCTGATTGACTGTTTGACAAAAAAAATTGTTGACCCAATATTCGCCGTTTAGCAATATCAACTTAATCAAATTTTCATGAAGTGAAATAAATGTAGAGGAGAAATACACGCGTGTGATTGTTGCAAAGCGCTAGCTAGTTGCCAAGGAAACGTTTTCAACTCCCTTGTTACCCCATATAATTAGAAGGAGATAAGCGACGTGCTTCAATAACTCGCTGTGTCGTTGTGGCAGCGTCTGAGCCGGAGCCACTGGGACAATTTTCCGATAAGTTAGTTATTGCTTGTTAGACACACGAAAACTTGAAGATAAGGATAATTATTCACATCGCGCGAAGGAGACAGGAGGGCCCTAAGAATAGTTTACAGTGAAATAGTCGATAACAGTATAACTGTACATTTGCCAGTTAGATTGTAGCTATAATTTTATGTGCTGAAAAAGAAAGGAAAAATATCAATAAACCGGGTTGTTTGATAAGCTGCAAGCTTGAAATATGAAATAAAATGCGATGCAGCCGCAAAAAGAAGCACTAAAAAAATGCTCATTCTGTAATTGAGTTACACGAATGCGTGCGTATTATTTTGGTCGACGTTATTCCATAGCCTTGTGAGGCATAATTATAATTGTGGTTTTCGTAATCTGGAGGCTCGCTCCCGCAACTGAGATAACAGCGCGGGCTTCGAGTTCAACCTATCGATTTTTACTTCAGCCTCCGTGCGTGTGAAAAAAAATGCAAATGCAGCTTTCGATTCCTTAAAATATGATGTTCAGGGAATGTTGATGATTGCTACTTTATATCTACGTTTCTATGTCCTACTTTCTTTTGTCCGTGTCTCTGTCATTTGTTTATTTCCTATATTCTTTCCTATTTATTTGTTTCCTATCTTCTCGTCTTCTGTTTTTATTCCCTCCACCCTAAAGAGTAGCCAGGCGTTGTGCCCTTCGCGCTGGCATTTGTCAGCTTGCTCCCTTCCTGTTTCCTTTGTGTGCTTGTATGTTTCCATATAATAATAATAATAATAATAATAATAATAATAATAATAATAATAATAATAATAATAATAATAATAATAATAATATGTTATTCTTATATATGGCTATTTCTATGTGTAACGGCAAACTATTTATGTGGAATCCTTTCCCGGCCGAGATCAGTGACATAGTAGGGAAACAAGGACCCCTCAGCCTAACAAAAGGTGATATAGACTACCTACCGCGGGCTGAACGACGCTGATTGCGGAGTAGTTGATATATCGGCGCGTGTTCTGTGAAAAGACAAGAGCGCGCGCATGCACAGTTTGCCAGCAAGCGTGCTTAACTACCCAATCCATATATGTGCATACTGCCAGAATTCGACGAAAACCAATCGACAAGGCTTTGTCTGAAATGCGAATAAAACTGCGAAGTGGACGGCACCTAGTCCCGTCCGCGTACATGTGGAATGCTCCGTACGGCATAACTGCTGGCTTTCTTGTACTAGACACGGCGTTCGGTTACCCTGCCAATCACGCAACGAGTGGATTTGCACGAACGCTCTTTATGTCCACGATAAACAAACTTCTTTCGGCTCCTTCCAATGGCTAATGCCTCCCCGTGTATCAGTTTCGTAAGCGTGTGTCCAAGAAAGTTTTGAAAGGTTCAACAGTCGTTCAAGGTAGGTAGGTACTTATATTTAAAGGACAAGCAAACAAAAACAAGAACATATTTGCTACGCCTATGCAATTTTCTAAATAATTTAGAGTCTTCTTTGCATACAGGTTGCCACAATTTTCGCCGGGTTGACAGATTTTTGAAACGTGCAGCGTAAGAAAGTAACACTGCTATGGCGGAAAAAGAAAATTAATTTTTTTGGAGTACCGAAAGTGTTCATTTGCGTAAACATTCCGTAGAAAAATTATGAGCTGACTGTTCATCAGTCTGTATTTAAAATTGTTTACAGTTTTTTCTAATAACAGAAGATTGTAATGATTGAACTGTTCCTTCAAGTCCATGATTTCTTTCCAATGAAATATCTGATCAGTGTATTGTTAGAATTTTTTTATATTTCTTCAACGCAGAATATTTTAGTGCGCCGCTCTTAGGCGGCCGTTTCTGCGGCAAGCGTCCGCGTCGGCGTAGTTGAAAGAACAGGCCCAACAAAAGCATGAAAGAACGAACGCGGTGTGCCAATTAAAGATGGCGATAGCTAAGAGAGGGAGAGGAGGAAAGCGAAACGAGGAGCGTGCAGCGCAACGATGGGGTGGAAACAGGAGGAGAAGGGTATTGCGAATACGTGAGAAGAAAAGCGTAGCCCCACGCACGACGGGCTTTGTGGCGACGATGGAGACGAGATGGTGCCAGAGTGGCGCACTTCTGCATTGAAACAAAGCGCTGCATGAGCGGAGGTCCGTCTGCGGTGGCTGTTGTGAATCGCGCCCAAGAGTCACGATCAGCGAGGCATTCGGGCACACATCGATCCGTTTGAAACGTGCCGCACGCAACCGATAGCCCGCGCCAGATAGATATCGCGAAATGAAAACACGTATACAGCTGCACTCAAATTTCGCATTAAGTCACTGGTAAAAGAGATTTACGATTTGCAAGAAAGCGTCTATAGTCCAATAATATCCCCAAAGACGCACATTTAAAATCACCTTATCTATTGGCGTCGTTCTCGGTACTGTGAGGCTTCGTCGATATATTGTATGCTGCATTCCTGTTCTTCTGACACAAGACATTCAGAATATGTTGCTGCCTTGTAGCTTTTTGGATGCTTTCAAAATACCATTTGACTCAACTCTTGTCTCAGCGATGCAAGGCGGATGCAAAAGAAGATTCAACGCCGCATTGATGCACTCCAATCTCAAAGATGGAAATAATTCTGTAAGTCGTTGGATCCACGTCAGCGATTATCTTCGCGTATCACCGCAACAGCATGTTCCTTTCAAATCCCTTGCTTTGCACCAAGGTCGCAAAGAAATTGACATTGCTGAAGAGTTTTGCTCAAGACTTGTCAGCTTGCCGCCTCGATGCGCAATTACACCATGTGCAACTCGTGTGGCTCGGGATTCCCGTATGGATGTAATGTTTTCGGTGGAGGAGCTTGAAGCGGCACTAGCGACTTGCAGGCGCTCTTCGTCACCTGGGCCGGACGGCGTTACCTATGCGGCGCTCGGCAATTTTGGGCAGAAAGCACGACTCATGCTGCTAAACCATTAAAACAAATCTTGGCGCAATGGTTTCGTTCCACGTGAATGGAAATGCAGCTGCTTGGTGCCACTTCCCAAACCTGGTAGATCACCACTAGATTTGTCATCATATACCGCCTCATCGCTCTGGCATGTTGCATCGGGAAAATAATGGAAAGAATGATTTTGACGCACCTGGAATGGTATCTGGAAACTTACAATAATAATAATAATATTTGGGGTTTTACGTGCCAAAACCACTTTCTGATTATGAGGCACGCCGTAGTGGACGACTCCAGAAATTTTGACCACCTGGGGTTCTTTAACGTGCACCTAAATCTAAGCACACGGGTGTTTTCGCATTTTCGCCCCCATCGAAATGCGGCCGCCGTGGCCGGGATTCGATCCCGCGACCTCGTGCTCAGCAGCCCAACACCATAGCCACTGAGCAACCACGGCGGGTAAGCTTACAACGTGTACCCAGATGGTATGGCTGGCTTCCAGTGTGTGCGCTCATCCATAGATAATGTCATCGATTTGGTCACATTTGTTCAACATCAAAAACGTTTGAAACGACTCACTGCGGCATTATTGATTGACATAAAAGGCGTCTATGATAATGTAGCGCATAATGCCATTATAGAGGCTCTGGTTTAAGCCAGAATCGGTGGCCGCACTTTTCAATGGCTGTGCAGTTATTTGACCAACAGGCCTAATTACCATGCATGGTCAATCTTCTGTGATTACAAGGCAGCCCTACAGAGTGTAGTCTCAGCACTGCGCCATGGATAACATCGCAGAGATCAGAGAAGTCTACCATCACATTGTTGACGAAGGACACGATATATCATCGGTTGTCTAATCCTGTGGCATACATGACAATGATCGAGCGGAAGCAGCTGCGCTATCTGCCCATGACGACGTCAACTGCCTATTCAATGGGTATTAAACACATTACTACAAAACTTACCAGGACTGTCGGCGCTTTGGCTAGATTACGTTTCTTTCTACGAGCCAATATTAAATTACAGATTTACAACGCATTATTTTTGCCCAGATTAAACTACTGCTTTCTTGTATGGGGCAAAACAACGCCATGCCATTTACAACAATTGTGTGTACTTCAGAAAAAAGCCCTTAGACACATAGCTGGAGTGCCCTTCAGTGCACATACAGAACAACTTTTCAGGCGGTTTAATGTAGTACCTGTTCGTAATCTATATGCATATAATATGGTCATGCAATGTAAACATAGCATGCATACTAGGGAAGACATCATAACGTCGTTATCGTACTTGAAGACTAGGACACCTACATACAACACACGCATCAAAGAGTATTGGAAAGTCCCGTTTTTTTGGGGGGGGGGGGGCGAACTAAACATGGAGAACAAATGCTTCAACACAGCATACGTGTACTTCTAAATTTTTGTCATGAACGAGAGATTGATGTCAAAACCGTCGGCAAAAACACACTGCGATCGACCTTTGTGACGCATTTATGATGTCATCTGTTCTACATGGATGTGATTATCCGAAAACTAATATGTACTTTATTATGGGCATTTCATTTCATGCATACAACCATGCAATTCTCTGTACTTTCTGTGTTTTTTTTCCTACAGACAATATGTGAAATAGTAGTCCATGCCTGAAATTTTGATATTGAAATGTATGCTCCTTTGTTGTTAATGCTTCTTGTGCTCATATTATGTTTTAAATGTTAAAGTGTCACTGGTTCATACTACTGTATGCCTTGTAAAAGGGGTCCGAACCTCTGTCAAGTGAATTCACTTTAACCTTTAGTTCGGACTTTCCGCCATTGAATATGGAAATTCAATTCATCTGCTTTGGCGTTTTCTCTTTTGAGAGCCGGCGCAGCGAAATAACTTCCGCACTTGCGCGTGGCCTAACATTAGCTCAACGAAATCCATCTGAACTCACAAGTGCGCGCCTTTATACCCTGAACCCCAATTTACAGCACCGCATTCCGCCCGATATTCCACGAAGTAACTGCACCCTTCTAGTCCGTCTATGGCTTGGATATTTCCAAATGCGCACTCCTTTCTTATCGGAACAGGCAACAGCCCACTTTGTGACTTCTGCGGGTGCAACGAAACAATCGCGAACCTTCTTTGTGAGTGTCCTCGCTTCAACCCGCAAAAAGCAACCCTCTCAGCCACACTAGACCACGGACAAGCGCCCAATAATCTAAAGCAACATCCTTGGCAACTGACCATGGACAAGCGCCTAATCATCGAAAACAACATCCTTGGCAACTGGCCTACGCGAACATCAGCGCGATCCGCTGTGAAGGCGCTGCAGCGTTATTTAAGAGACGCGTGACTTTGTGACTAATTGTGATGTACACTATGTGACGTAGGATTGGACGGTGACACGTCGTAATACTAAGAACACCTTCGCAGGCTGCGTGACAGTGCCTACAGATACAGTTTTGTATCGTATGCGTGTGTACGGTTCCTTGCCTCTCTGTGTGTGTACGATCCATTTGCCTCTCCCCCCCGGTACAGGGTAGCCAACCGGAGATCATCTCTAGTTAACCTCCCTTTCTTTCCTCTGCCCTTCTCTCTCTCTCACACTTCTACTGCATGGCGAGTTCATTCTGCCTTTCCTGCAGATCACACGAAGCTGCCAGTTGAAGGCACGTTGCTCTAAACCATGCAGCGCGTTCCCTCATTTGGCCCTATCCCATTCTGCTGCAGCTCGTGAAGACATGCGCAGGGAAGAGGGGGGGAGTGGGAAAATATGGTTAATACTCCCTTTATTGAATGCCCAGGCTGCCAGGTGGAGGTGTGCTCCATATTTTGTGACGCGTAAATGGCACTTCCTGGAGCCTGATAAACAGTGGTCGAATGCCTTTTGTAACAACCAGAATGAGGTCCGCGGCAGTGGCCTAACTACCACGGAGTAAAATTGGTAACGCTTTTTTGTATATGCCTAAGTGCGGCGTGAACATCTGTCGTTCGGACGGCCAGTCGGCCAGGCTATGTGGCCTAAGGAATGGGACGAGCGTGCCGGTCAAACGCATTCTGGGATAAAAGCGGGCAGCGCCTAATGCATATTGCTGGAACTCATTAACGAAGAGCATCTCAGAATTTATGGCCTCATTAGCCGATCCATCCGGCAAGAAGTTGCCCGCCCAGGCACGTTTACCTGCTGCATATGGCCCGTCACATTCGATCAATGCGGTTTCATGCCAACGGGTGATGGTAGGCAGTATCGCGACTGGTGCCCGTTGCGCAACTTAAAGGGTGGTCTGGACGTTGTTTACGAGCTCTGCAGTGATTGATAGTACATTGTGTATCATCAACGTTGCGCTCCATGCTTGCGCCGGTTTCGTGGAACATGTAGCAGTGAACCAGACCCAGTTTGCTAAAAAAAGAAGAAATACTGACGTTTCAGAAGTTCGCGATCATGGGTTATGAGCGTATGGTTCATTGTGGGTTCGGCGATGTCAGATATAAAGTTCAAAACACCGCAATGGTGTAAGTGATATATTTCATTGACCTGCCTTTCTTTGTCGGGTACTACGCATTGTTGTTGTGGTTCGATTAGAAACGTTCTTGCATCCCGAGAGAGATGCTACCTTTAATAAACTGCTGAATATGTGTGCTTGGCTGACGGCCTAGCAGGCTACTCCAAGTCTTCGGTTAGAAACTTATGTGCACAAAAAAAAAACTGCATTAGAGAGCTTTTATTGCGCTCCTGAGAAGCTTCTACTTTATAAAAGCAATGCTGTCTTCAAGCATAACAACGTCCTTCTTAGCATCTGTCCAGCAAAATAGAAGATTGCTTTTTTTGGTTTCATGTCGGAGCTTCCCGGCTGCTGCTTTGAAATTGAGCAGCAGCCTCGCACACCAAAACTAAAGCAAAACTTAAAAACTACCAATGACTCCACCCATTACACTGCCTCACCCTGTTTCTCATTTTGTACGGGCATAGTTCCTTGAAAACACCCACTATCTTTACAGCCCATCGCATTCGCCTCCATTTCTTTCATGGCCTTAGGTATCCCGCTTGAAGACAAGCCTTTCGTCGTCTCGCCTTTTCCGGCGAACTTGTTTTGCCGTGTGACTTTATGAAGCGCGTCCTGGTAGTCTCCGTTCTCTCTGTCGGCACCCGCCCTCCCTGAAAGCAATTCCATTTCGTTCCTCGCGCACACGACCACAGGCGGCGCTAAACGCACTTCAAAGAGTGCGCGAGCGCCCGGCTAAGTTATATGCGCAAACAAATATGCAGCGAAACTTTCGGGGAATGCGGGATAAAAAAAAAAGCCCGAAGCGAAGCGTTGTATATTTCTGCAGCGCTAAAAACAATAGCTCTACGCATTTGAGAATTACCTTTTTTTTTGGTCTCGCTAAAGCTAAATGAAAAGCCACTCGCAACTTCAAACAATGACGGAAAGAAAATGCATCGAAAGTGTAGCAAGGGCACGTTGAGGCTTCCTTCAAAAATAAAACAAAAAGTAATCGCTTTCTGACAGCGGCTTCCACACTCCTTCTCCCATATCTAGTCCCTAACCCAGCGAATCCAAGGAAGCAAAGGCGGTGGTTGAGGGTGGGGGTGAGTGAATGTGTGTGAGAGAGAAATTCAAATGACATTTCTCCCGTGCTCTTATTCCCAGTGCACCCGCCATTCCCCCTCCCTAGTTTTCCGGTTTCAGTCGCTAACACTGCCCCTTCCAGTCTAGCGTCTAGCGAAGCCGGGTGGGAGTCCATGATGATGGGGGCAATTGTGCGGAACGCTAGTTCCTCATGGCAGCAGCCTGCCTACTCCGCTTGCAACAGCTAGGCGCTTACTTCGAAGCAGAATGTTTTTGTGTTCTTGTTAGTATGACGGTTCCGTACATGATCTCGAACGAAGCGTTCGCAAGACGTTCTCCATTACTAGGCAGTTGCTTCCGCCACGGACCGCCATTTCTCCCCTCCTATCACCCGTCAAAGAACACCGCTGTCCTTTTCTTCCGGTTGCTCCTGTTGTATTTGCTCGTTTGCTTAGAACGAGGGGAGCGTTATTAAGATTTGCCGCCAGCACAAACGCAGTCGCGCAAATCTCTTGGAATAAAATGCCATGATATATGCACCATTACTCGGCTAGTCCTTGGAGTGGCATAGCTGGATCTTGCGGCAGCGTCCTTATGAACTAGAAGGAGAATAGGATATGTTATTTCAGACATGCGTTCAACGGTCCTTTATAGTCCCACTCTAGCCGGTCCAGACACCACTGAATAAATTTCGTATTTGTTTATTGATTATTTATAATTACACAGCCAACCAACAATAAGATTAAGAACCACCAAGAGTATGTACGCTAAGACACATGCTTCTATATTCATCATCGCGTACAAGAATCATGCAGTTCCAATGAGCATGTTAGAATCTACTTGAGGCGAAGCTTCAGGAAAGCGGGTAATTAAATATTGTACAAGGTAACGGCGATGCGTAAACTGTGCTCATTTTCATCGCATGCAGCCAGCGCGATCCCATGCAATGTTAAATTTAGTAACCCCCCCCCCCCCC
This sequence comes from Dermacentor variabilis, assembly GCF_050947875.1. Taxonomy (NCBI): domain Eukaryota; kingdom Metazoa; phylum Arthropoda; class Arachnida; order Ixodida; family Ixodidae; genus Dermacentor; species Dermacentor variabilis. Next base: position 95,885,428 of record NC_134572.1, on the reverse strand, counting down.
CCCCACAATGGTCATAACTTTAATACTGCACAATTTTTATGTTGGCCAGCTACACCCCTCACAAGATGTGCCGAAAGGAAAACACCGTACAAATGGACGCACGGTGCGAGACGTATACGAAGCTGGGCCACGAGGACGAGGCTGATGATTGACGCTTATTGAGGAAAGATTATGAAGGCAAGTGTGTGCGCAGATAAGTGAGACACATATCTAGCTACATTTAAGGAAGGCACAGTTAAAAAAATAAATTATGGGGTTTTACTTGCCAAAACCACGATATCGTTATAAGGAACACCGTAGTGGGGGACTCCGGAAATTTCGACCACCTCGGGTTCCTTAACATGCACCTAAATCTAACTACACAGGTGTTTTGGCATTTGGCCCCCATCGAAATGGGGCCGCCGTGGCCAGTATTCGATCCTGCGACCTGGTGCTTAGCAGCCTAACACCATAGCCACTAAGCAACCACGCCGGGTAAGGAAGACACAGTGTGTTCGTGTCACAGTGGGCTTATGCTGTGGCGCATACTTGATTGACAACTCAATGCCAATCAAATAAATCCGCGAGTTGATTCAATATTATGCACCATTCCATTAACAGTTCATCGTGCTTCAGAGATATCTTTGACTCACCAGTATATGTTCAGATTTCACGAATGCATGTTTTTTTTTTGTTATGCAGGATAGGAGGTGTGCTTATCCGCAATACTTGGTCGGTCAGCGCACAAGGGTTATATAAGCTCGTTTACTGATAAAAGCAATCAACGCCTATATAAGCTGTGCATATATATATATATATATATATATATATATATATATATATATATATATATATATATATATATATATACGTCTGCATAGATATCCTCTGAGATGCAGACCGTCCTAGCAGACAGCCGCCAAGTAAAGCCCGGGAAAATATGCAATAAAGGCTCCTCCTAAAAAAAACAAGAAAAAAAAAAACCGTTTCTTAGGACCTTAATTAGGAAAGAGTAAAGAAAGAAAAATATGAGCCACTGTGCAGTGAAGCGTAGTGTTTCTCATACGGCTACTCAATAGAACGACAAAATGCGCCGTTGTCCCTAAGCTTCAGAATGTATGGAGATCAATCGTGATTTGTAATATCAGTAAATTGGTTGTGTGCGTGAACACTATTCGCGGCTGCAAACTATCCACCGTTGACATTCATTATATTCATGATTCTGTTCCCTGTGATCGTTGGGTCTCGTATACCATGAAGCACAGAGATGCACCAGTGGTTCCACCCATCGCATTATCCTTGCTTGTCTTTGTCGTCGTCGGCGTCGTTGTCGTTCGAGTGGTGACAAGTGGTTTCCATTACTACATTCCAGTGCGCTGTGTGTATTCGCCATCATGTAGTTGGCTTCGGGAAGGAGTTCATCGCGTTTGTGCTACGTGGTAACGTCTCGAGACCGGATGAATCTGCCACCAAGCTTAGTGAAAGCCACGAAAGTGGCAGACATAAGGCTCTTAGATTTCATTACGGCATCTATGCGTAATTCTCAAGCAAATTCTTTCATTCGAAAGCTCCGCAAGGCAAACATAGCGGCAGCTTGTCCAGCCAAAGAGGCGCTGCAAGAATGAGGGTTGGTACATTACAGAGTGCACCATGATTTCCCTATTCAGGCACGCCCCCGTACAAGCAGCTTCAATTTTTAAACTGACGTGTCGGCCGCAAGCAAAGCGCGAGTGACAAGTCGCATGGGGGGTCCGCCGGTCGCTATGCCAGCCTCACCCATCTCGAAAACAGGTTGGCTTGCTACTACTCTCTGCTACGGCAACCGCCAACTTTTATGCCAATGTTTGCTTTTCTTTCTCTTTGTCTTCCGCCTCCCCCCCCCCCCCCCCCCCCGACAGCCTTCTGATTGGACATGGTGGCCAGAGAGGCAACGCGTGGGCAGCGAAGCGCCCGCTAATGAGATAACTAATGAAGTGAACGCGCTACGTATACTTCCGAGTTCTGTCGTCACTGGATTAGATGGCCGCAGACGCGGACTGTGCGGCCGGTCACCGTAGACAGTGGCGTGCAACTTTTATCGCGCGCAGGGATTTTCTGCGGTCCCGCGGCTACTTTGTTCCACCACTGGTGTTGCGGAAAGCTGTCGTACCAGAGAACGTAGGGCGTGGGCCGCGGGGTTCATCAGAGTAATGAAAATAAGCCCGAGAACGCAAGCGCCTTTTCCTCTCTTTAAACCTCACTGTTTGTTTGCTAACGTTTTGTTGATTTCACAGCAGTCGGCACGTAAGTTCTAGGCATTTTGTGCTTGTGTGTGCCGCGTTTCTTGTTACAGTTTCTTCTTGACTCAACAGGTTGGGCTAGAAAAGGAGCGTTACAGCCCGCGACTGGCTTCTGAAGTGACACATTATTAAGAGAATTCTTAAGCATAACGTAAAATTGAATTAATAATAATAGTAAGCATAACGTAAACATAAAATTAGTAATAAAAAAATGTAAATTGATAGGTCGAGTTCTTGCTCCCGAGTTGGAAAATTATGACTCGCCATGCATGTCAAACATTCAGTATGAAGCGCCACTTTTGCTGAGAATGAAACTGGCCTCAATTTTTTTCGATTTCGATTCAGGCTGTAGTACATTCACTGCATATCTTAGGCAAAAGAATCAAATGCTCTGCTCGAATAACCTGCCCAATCAATGGTATTTGGTGATCAATGTCCGCACTTATATGCTCTGAAAGACTTTCAACATATTTGCTTTTTTTTCTCCACAGGAGCGCTTCAACCTAAAAAAGACACATGAAGAACATTTCGTATGCTTTCCTTCAGCGAGCCAAATGGTTCGATTGTATGTTTGACCCACTATTTCCTTTTCGTCGCTGCAAAGCGTGTTCATTCTATGTTCTCTGTGAGACCCCAATATAGTGCCGGACAAAAAACAGCTGCTTCTTGGTGACATATGTGTCGCACATTAGGTCGACAAAAAATGCGGGAAAAAACAGGCAAGGCTAAAGCAGACAGCGAAGGATCATAGAAAACTACCTATTGTTCCTAGATGTTTCATCAAAACATATTCTTAAATAGAGGATCGCAGTAATTGAGATACCGGGAGTAACGAACAACGTTATCTGTATGAGGCGGAAGCCTTAATAATCCCAAAAGACTTCTCTACCCCTATTCATGTATACCCTTAGGCCCCAGAAAATTTCATTTCGCCGCTAGTTAAAAAAGTATGATTAAGCCCTCTTACATTGATACATTAGGCAAAGATACATCATGCGTATCTGCTAAACAGGTGAAAGAGTTAACAAATTACACACAAAATGTTAATTAGGAAAAAGAACATCGAAAGCTGCATAATATTAAAGCAAAATGTGTTACCAGTTACATCCAAAAAGAGTTGAATAGGGCATCTGAAGTGGTTAAGACAGAGAAGTTATTGCGCTAATAATTCTAACATACACAACAATGCAACGGCATACTTATGAAATGCATAAATACGCAATAAGATGTGTATGGATCTGAGGGAACATTAGAGCTTGTTGTAATAGTTACAAAAAATTATAGATTGTATGAAGCAATCCATGTATCTTATTGCACACGGGGCATCGTGCACATACACAGTGTTCACAATCTCTGTTTCCTTTCTTTATGTCCCCCTTTCCCTTACCCCCAGTGAAAGACAGCAAACAGGACGCTAGTATGGTTGACCCCCCTGCCTTTCCTCTCCATGCTTTTCCTCTCATATTGCCAACCTAAGAGTCTTTTACCTATCTTGCTGCAGTATGGCACAGTGATAATTTGATACGAGATATTACTGATTGCTCGTATAGTAGCCTGTTTTGCAGCTTAATGAGCAATGATAGGTTAGATTGCTATTTGGAATTTCAAGATGTGAAAGTATTGTGAGCCTTTAGGGCGCTCGAGAATTTTAAGTAAGAAAGAACCGCAAAGCTAGACTTACGCACTCATTTGATCCATAGAACAATGAAGTCACGGAATTATTGGTTTTGGTAATGTGAACACAACTGCAGTGACGCAGAGAATGTTAAGGGCTGGCAGCAAGCTCCAACGAGACAGAGAAAGTTCTGAATTAAAGTCAGGGAGCTTACCAGAGCAACAGCCATGTTGGCTACCCTGCATTGGGGCACAGTTAAAACTAGAGGAAGAGATTACGAAAAAGAGCGAAAGCGAATAGTCCGATTTACCTCAGCAATCGTAGCTACACTTTTGTAGCCTTCTGCAGCTGTGTTGCGCGAAACCACGATTTCCAAATCTTGCTCAGAGAAAAAAAAATTCTGTGCCGCGAAGACAAGCCCTTCATTTTTGAAGGACAAGTATGCAGTAGCATAAAAGGTATGGCATATTATGAAAGAGTAGAGTTAATATAGTGTTGTATGGTATAACAGCATCAAGGGAGAGACTACTAACAAGGGAAAATCAGGGAAGTTACCCACTCTGAGCGCAGTTGACTACCCTGAATTGGGGAAGGGGAAAAGGGGACGGAGAGGTGAGAAGGAGGAGAGAGGTTCACAATACGCGCGGGCACAGACGCAATGAAGCGTTCACCGTTCAGTTCGTCAAAGGGGATCATACCGGCGGGTACATCTCAAGAAGCGCAGCAGCGCTTTTGTCGCTTTGCGCATGGCAGACGCACTAGACCATGGTCTCAGAATCGTCTCTTCTGTAAAATGCCTGCCATACTAGCATAGAAGATATGCAAACGCTCCAGCGAACGTTTGCTAGCACCAAGTTCGCCTTCTCAGAGCAGTGACTAGCCCCGCGATAAACTATTCTGTACTCTCAAAGCGGACGAGGACGGCGCAGAACAAAAGACAAGTGTCCCTTGTCCTGCCACGGGACTTTCGCATTATGAGCACCGTTACAGACAAAAAAGCATCAGCCATAAGCGTGAAGGCGCTCGGAAGGGCTTAGCAATGATATTGCTCGTAAAGCAGAAATGTTGCTCTTTCGCTTGTTTTTGTTTTTGCGTTATGCAACTACTATCTGCCATTAGCTCGACGCGACTAAAAGTTTCACACGGTGCGTTCGAGGAAAGAAAGATCGTTGTGGGTGGTTAAAGCCGAGTGCGATGCTGTGCGCTTCGCTGATGATGGACTGTGTGGTTATCCTTCGTAATTATTTTTTTTTGCTTATTCATTCCCTCTTTAAGCGCGTGACGATACATTATGCGGCTAAACGTTAGGCCGTTTTCAGTCCGAAAACGAGTGGTATATATATATTTTTTTAAATTTATTAGTGCCCATTACAACGGTTATGAATTGACTGAGTACGTTGTGCCCAGTCTCTTTTACGGGGTATATTGAATGCATATGAGCCATGCTTGAGTGCTCTGCGTTAAAAGCTTTTCTTTTTTCCCTTGTCATGGGCTACGCAACGATGCGTGAAACCCTGCTGCTTCATCTCATTAGAAACAAGCATAAATAACGTAACTATCACCTTATAAATTACTTCTACTTCCTACGACTGCAGCACACTAAATTATATAACTAAATTATTAGTAGAACGCTAAATAAAATAGAGAAAAAAATGACGAATTGCTTACATGATGGCTCTTGGTATAGTGATGTACAATATCGCTTCGTCTTTCGCTGCTAAACATATGCTTTCTTTTGCTATTTCATGTTAGTTTCGTTCCTGCGAGCTCGGCAACTATTAAAAACAAATAATTAGGTGAGACATAAAAGAAAGTCTGAGGGAGCTAAAGTTGTGCGCGTACAAATAAAAGAACTCAAACATATTTGTAAGCAGCATAGAGAAATCTAACGAATGTCAAGTTTTATGCGCGTGGCCACAGCGTGGGGCTCCTGAGGGGTAGCGTACTCGACTAGAAGTTTTCTTCCTCAAAACGCGAATAAACTAAATATACTGAACACCTGGAAGATGAAACGGAAGCCCAAATCATAGACACACAGAGAAGATAGATCACTTCCGTTCGAGCGCTCAGTTTTTTGGTAGTGGCAAAATTTCTGCACCGCAAATTTCGGCCCCCTGTTTACGCCTCCTCCGCATTCTAAGTGCTGCTAAGATTTGCAAACTGCGAAGCACAAGCACGATGAGAGCCGCCTGGTAGCTAATAGTGAAACGATCCAGCATTATAGTGATAGTATTACGTTAGCCATGGAGCACCAGGGTTTCTGCCTAAGCAGGCAGAAAGTTGCGATAGGACGAGCAATACTCAAAAAGGAGACATTATAGGCATAAGAGCACAGCCACAGGCCTTACGGGCGATATCTCGTCTCCATGATTACACTACCTTGAATTCCGCACACTGAAAAGTTTTGCCATTTTCGATACATTTCCTGGTTTGGAAAATAAGGGCAGCATTCTCTGCTGACAAAATCTAGAAGGCATGACTGCAGATTGAGAAACTTATACGAAGCAGCCCGAAAGAATATGTACATACAAATGTCAAGGGCTCGCGAAATCAACGTCCACTGTACACAACGAAACAATTTATTATGAGAAAATTTTCGACCCCAAGCATACAAACGATAAATAAAACTCAATGGCTTTCCGTTTTTCTATGAAAAAAAAATGAGAATTTAACGTTGACGTTTGAACACCAGATACACGGACACTTCGCTAAGGTTAGAGATGATGCAACGTAGAGAGATGGCGGGTATCGGAAGGTAGTCACTTACATGGCCGTTGTGGAAAATTTTGTTATCTTCTCAAAAACATTAAGTTTAGTTACGGTCATCCATACTGAGGTTTCTGCTTTTGATTGCAATGGCGAGTTTACATATTACAGATGACCACACTAGTTCGTGAGGAATTACAAAACCTACCCATACTGTGCGTACACTACGTCACACTTGAAGAGAGTGTGCGGCTAAATTGTATGCTAAAACAGATGATAGCACGGTTGTCTGTGAATATTCACAGTGTGTGGGAAACGGTACACATGTAAGGCGTAAAGAATAAGTGGAGAACGGGCTTGATAATCTAGCGGTGACAGCACCTTACGTAAGATGAAAAATACAAATATTTCATTGTATTTATTTAAGAACCATCGATCAAACGCATTACACCCAGTGCTCTTGTTTAGTCAAACAGCCGAAATAATTTTTTTATGAAATCCAAGAATCACTTTATTGCACACTGAGCGTTGCGTCAGTGAGAGTGAGAGGCAGTGCATAATGCTCACAAGTGTTGCTTGAAAGATTGTAGTAAAAGACAAAGAGGAAAGAAGCATCAAAACAAAAAGAAAGGAACGTAGCAGTAAGCGTCGCCTCAGTCACACCTTCCAACGCGCGTCCTCCATTTAGCGAGTCGCGAGGTATCGTCGAGTTAACCTCGCGCACCCAGTTCGTCCCTTCCCTGCCTCTCTCTCAGACCATCAAACCAGCGTCCACCCGGAGAACAAAGCGTGCCCTACTCTACCAAGGGCAGCCATTCTCCGGCACCACGCGGGATAGGTCGCCTCCCGAGGCGGGCGAAGGCCTCTTGGAGGTTAAATAATAAATGTTATAATTTACAATCCCGCGCTCCCGTCCTCATCCGCGCACGGGGGCTGCCACTCTGCGCCCTTTCCTCCCGTTTAAATATTCACCTCACAAGGTAGCGCGTGGACGGCCGGGAACCGCAGTGGTGTGATCTTTGCTATATATCATACGTTAGAAGGGGACCCTCCTGGCGAAGGTTTTTACGCAGACCCGGAAAAGCATTCAGATGTAGAGCTTATGGGATACGGCTTTTTAGGGGCATAAATATCTGAGCCCTTCGTTTGGGCGCTCGCGCCGCCTCGATCTCGTAGGATATCCCATTAGCGAGTCCTGCGCGGTGCCCACGTTGGGAACTTATCCGCTGGGCGCCCGTAATCTCGTATCTCCCTCGTAGGCGAGCCGTTTACGACTCGGCCGAATTAAAGAGGACGAAGGGAAACGCGGCCACTGGATGAGCGGATGCCATATTGCTCCTCGTGCAAACGATTGAGTGATAACCCGTGGGCGAGTTTAGAGTGAGGCTCCAGCTACGTTTGTACTCGAGTGCTCCTCGCAATCAGCTATTTAGAAAAAAAAAATACTGCGCATTTGGTTTCGATATCGACCTTTGATTGTCTCTAGAAAAGAAAACAGGATACCGAGAGAGAATCGCCAGAAGCAAATTGGTGAAGTGCTACGGCAAATCGTTCGAATAATATCGTGAATGTCGTATGTAGGAATCAAGAGCCTCACGGGACAGATCTTCCGTCGCAAAATAGGGGGAAAAATATTCATCAGCCCTTCCACTCTGCGAAGAAAGACGAGCAGCGAAGCTGCGACGTGTTTTACCTCAATCGACGAATATATGTATATGTACGTATTATTATTATTATTATTATTATTATTATTATTATTATTATTATTATTATTATTATTATTATTATTATTATTATTATTGAAGGACACAGACAGCGAATACGTCTTTTTACGGTGCAGTGATCTATTCTTATCCTATTATGAAGTAGTGACGTGAGCAAGCACCGCCGCATGGCAGACGGGAATTCCGGGATATTTACAACTTCACTGTGAACTACGTAATAAAGAAAAGCAAATGAAACTCGGCGTATTGTTAGGGTCGTTTTAATGATTAATTGTTATACAATTTATTTCGGGACAGTTTTCATAAAACAAGAGTTACAGCCGTTTTTTCTAGCCATGCTCTCTCCACATACGGCCATGAATGGACAGCAGACGGGAATTCTGTGATGTTTACAATTTCACTGTGAGCTAATTAATTAAGACAAGTAAATTAAATTCGGCGTAATGATATGGCCATCTTAGCGGCCAATTTCAGTATATTTTTTTCTATGATATCTACATTAGCTTGAGAGTTGTAGAGCATTCGCCATAAACTGGAGACAAAACCTCTTCCTTTCGACGCGTAGACGGACGGACTTCGACTACTGCGCGGAGGGCAGCTATATACAGCTTCGCAGTAAAAAGGAAAGAAAAATTAAAACGCTGACTGCCCGATAATACGTGACGGTGATATGCTGTCCTTGACCTCCTTCAACTGTTTTCTTGTCTTCACGTTTCTTACAAGCTACAACCTGCTCAGTTGTGCCCACCCTGGGCGTGGTAGGCCATCGTGCTTCGCATGTTTTTTTTCTTCTTTTTTGTTTTTCATTTTTTTCCCTCTGTTGATGGGCCTGAACCAGTTGAAGCCGGTTTAGAAGAACAAGCTACTAGGATTTCAGCGCGATTCTGATAGGCTTTGTATAGCTGTGGCTTTGGTAATTAAAGACTCTTCTCGCTGTTATAATCGCTTTCACTTACAAATATCCGTAAGAAAGAGAGACAATATTCCGATAGTATTGCCGATATTCGTCTGTACGTACGCCAGAAGCTTTTGTGAAGGCTTTTTTTTTTCATTTTTGAAAAATATAACAGAGTAGTAGAGATCAAAAACTTTTTTTTTTTTTGTAAAACGAAGCGGCGTACACACCGAAGTACAGTCAAGCACAATATTTTACGGAACACGAGAACTGAGAAAAATGTAATATCTGCGCCGCCTCACAACGCAGCCTAGTATTCGCATCTACAGCCTCTACTATAGTACATGTGAGCAACATTGTGATGCTCGGTTTTACTGACTACTGTTACAGGCTGACCGGAAATTGAACGTTTTCTTAGATATCGTGGTACGTAAACTTTTGCGGTTGACTGTACATCACAGAAACTGCAGTAACCAATCAGTGAGAAATCACAAAAGCAACACACATTTAGAAATATATTCATCCAATACTGCGATTATTAATGTAATACTGCTCAAGTAATAATATTATTTTTTTTCATATTAGGCACACGGACATCCAACGCTTCAGTGTTGCTTGTACTATCTGTATTTTGGCTTCAGGAAATTTTCTGTGCTGGTTTATGAATGATTATTCTGGTCTAAACCACAAGAATATCGGCGCGTAACTATAGGTCGTTTATAAGGCAAAACCGAGGAGTTATTCTTTACTTAAACTTATTTCTTCGTTACTTATACTGTTGCCTCACGACGCTGTGATGTTTCGGGATGATAGTCAGAAAATGTCAGAAATAGACAGTCCAGAAGATATATTGAGACAGCTTCATCGGACCTTTTTTTTTTTATGATAGCTGTCGCAATAACTCATATGTGGTGATTCTATGCGTCAGACGTAAATTAAAAGAAAAAAGAGGGAAACCTGAACCTTTTAAAATGCGGCGTTTTTGTCAAGTAAACTGGCTCTCGCCTAAGGTACAAAAGGAAATAAAACATATATTCACGTTTCGAGACAGCTGCAAGTCCCATTGTTCGCGAAGAAGATGGGCGCAGGAGGGGGCGATTATTTACGTGTTAGGTGGCGAAGAGTGCGCATGTATTTCTCGGGGATATTACACCGTGTCCGCTTAAGCGCGTTTCTTGTCGCTCGAATATATAAAGATTCTAAGAGCAGTCTTGAAGATGGGGGCTTCTCTGTCGTTATTATGCTCACGGCATCGCCTTCGATGATTTAGTTAGTAGTCCCGTGATGATCCGCCGAGGTGTTTGAAATTGTATTGCTGTTTCTAACATCGTTCCTGTGCTATCTGAATGCTTCTTTTGAAATATTCAATTACACCTATGCAGGATGCGTCACAACTTGGTGCAAGAGTTGCGACGCATCCTACATAGGTGACACTAGAAATTTCAGAAGGATTCAGCAGCACCGGAACGCTGTCATAAACGGCAATACAATTTAAAACACCTGGGCGGATCATCACGTGACTACTAACCAAATCGTCGATTGGGATGCCGTGAGCATAATCGCGACAGAGAAGCCCCTATCTTCAAGACTGCTTTTAGAATCTTTACATATTCAAGCGAATAGAAACGCGATGGGGAATCTCCCCGAGATATACATGAGCACTCTGCGCCACCTAACATGTAAATAATCGCCCCCTCTTGCACTTATCTTCTTCGCGAACGAGGGACCCGTAGCGGTCTCGAAACGTCATTATATGTTTTATTTCGTTTTGAACGTTAGGCGAGTGCCAGTTTATTTGACAATGCATCAACCTCGCCTGACGAGTTTCCGTCGAACTTTGGACTAAATGCGACGTTCATCGCTTCATGTTCAATAAGTGAGTAACGCGACTTACATGCGCACAAGTCAACATGAAACTAGTGTAGTTGGAATCTAGTGAGTAGAGTTAAAAAGAAAGAAAGAAAGAAAGAAAGGAAGAAAGAAAGAAAACACCGCGACCGTTCGTTTATTCTAGTTTATAAATTAATCAGAAAGTATGCACTGCCTCAGTGCTTTGAAGCCTTGATTGCCGGAGAAGCCCGGCAACCAGATCATTGCCGAGGTGGGCAATATATTCGGACAGGCTCAAACCCCATTTCCTAAGTAGAGCCAGTTTCGGCACGGGCCGTAGCCTCCGATAGCTCTCAAAGCCAGGCACAGGGTCTTTGAACTAGGAAAGGTGTAGAAAAGAGCCGCAGGGGGCTGCCCGAACTGAGGTACCTAAACTTCCCTCATCGTAGTAAAATACAGCGGTGCAAAGTGGCCACCGAAACTCTGGCCACATTCTGTTTTTAAGCTGGAAGAACTAAGAAATGCTCTAGACAGTGACCGCAGTAGTGTGCGAGAGAGAAGCGCACATTTCGAAGAAGTGGGTGCCAGTATGCGGAAAGGAAGGGGGTCGTTACGACACTTTTCCGCGGGATAAATGCGTATTCCGCACCGACAGGTCGGGGAACAAGGAAAGACAGAAAGGAAAGCATGCCACCTGTGTATTGACAGCGCGTGTTTACATACGGGCATGGTGTGCGGTCGCTATGTAAGCGTTCCGCGAGTCGTCGATCTACCAGTACATGGGTGATATGGTCTAGACGTGCGGGCGTGCAGATTGGCAAACGCAAAACAGCCCGCAAGAAGCGTATACACACACACCATCGCGAATATTTGGGCCATTTGACCTTTCTTTTTTTTCCTATACCGCTGTGTTGATCCAAGGATGTAGGATCCAGCTTATGTTTTCTTCTCACATCGGTGAGATGAAAACACGAAATGGGGAAGGGCGTCGCCGTCGGTTTGAAGACAACCCCCGTGTCGGTGCAAGTTTATTTTTTCGTTGGCCGTGAGCGCGAGGACCGGGCTATAAAGCGGCCGTAAAATAAAGCCCCGTCGCGGCGCTGCAGGCGACCCTCGACAACACAGTGCCGCTTCGTTCTTTATTCTACTTTTGAAACTCCTCACACACGACGCCAACGCGGTAACGCCGTCAGAGGAGCGTATGGCTTCGAAAAGACCGGGACATATAGCCCGTCCTGCGCGCTGTGTTCCCATAGTCCCTCTCGCCTAACTACCCGTCGTCGCATTACATTCGCCTCCAGAGCGACGCCTGCTGTCGTTCAATGCCCGTTCGCCCCCTGCGGGTCTTCGGAGCTCTAGAAGGCCAGGGAGGGAGGTTCACTTTCTGTGAAAACGTGCTGTCGCCAAGCCTCGAAGTGGAGTCGTTCGGCGGCAGCGCATATTGCTCTCCCGTCTCGTCTATAAAGAGTGGAGCGTTCCGTCTCTTTACCGTTCTTTTTTATTCTGTTCTCAACATTGGGTGAATAAGTATGGGTGTATGCGGCTTCGTGTCAACGTAATGACAAAGTATCAAACTTGATATACTTCCAGTTACCTACTTCATTATCGTGGCGATACAATGGTTTACTTGCTTTATTAATGTGTTGCTAGCCTTTCTTTCTTGAGTTCTTGATTAGGGGGACGAATCTGGTGCCGTTCCCCAATTTGCACATGATCGTCGTAATGCTTTTCCTTTTTTTTCGGCCTTTCGGTTTTGTTTCGTTTCTGTTTTCTGTTAGCATCACTTGTTATCACTGTACTTTATTGTGATCACGTGTCAACGACGGAGAAAATCAAGCGAACCCGGCTCACAGCACCGAGCTAACTGATAAAGCCCCCCCCTCTCAGTATTCAAAGTCAGAACAGCAAATAATCTTTACAATGTTGCACTTGATTCTGCTGAACATCTAATTGAATTGCTGGGTCCTCAAAACATCAAATTGAATGGTTGCATAAAATCATAACGCATGGGGTATTGCTTTGCAGCATTTGTGTACCGTGTACCACCAGTTCCTAAAAAGTTATTCAACGTGCACATTTATGGCGATCAGCCGCCTCTTTTAACCTTGAAGAACGCACGCGAAAACTGCTTGGCAGTGGACATGTTCGACATTATGTGCTGTTTCACCATAGGTAAACACGGCAATAGTAATAAACTTGACCAGACCAAGAAATATGCTATGCTACGGAGTTTGCTATAGGGCCCAAATTACTCTAGCCTGTGTCTTGACAAATATAAATCTCGCTGCAAAACTGTGATATATCGCTGGACGAAATGCAAAAAAAAAGAAAAAGAAAACCACACATGTATTTACATTTACGTGCACGTTTAGAAACCTTGGTGAGCGAAAATTAATCCAGAGCCTCCCACTATGGCTTGCCTCATACTCATTTCGCCGACTAGGGACGTAAAGCTTTAGATTGTAATTACGTGTATTGTTTGCTTTGATAACTATAAAGAAGAAATCTTGGTACCGATTGTATGTTGGGAAAACATAGATGCTTTAAAACTCACCCTTATCGAATTTCGCGTCAGTTTAGAAGAAAAAGAGGATCCTAACATTCCATGTCCACATAAATATTGAAAGCTCTTACGTAAGCTATTGAATATTGAGTAAGATGTTGTCCTCCTACTGCCCCTTCAACTGTTATTGCCTTAGCTGTTTGTTTCTTTCTCGTCAAACACGGAAGAAACCTGATACTGCTCGATGATACAATAACGTTGCAGTGGCAGAAGGCTCACCGTCGTTACAAACCCTAAAATTTGACGACGTGATCCTTTTCTGCAGGCGCCGAATTGGAAGAGCGATGTTTTTATGCAGACAATCGTTGTATGGGCGAATGTTGCGAAACGCTCATGTCGTGAGGGTAAGAAAGAAAGAAGGCACGCACTGTTACCAAACTAAACCTCTTCTTGGCGAGCTAGGTTGCTGATATGAAATGGTTTTCTGTTACGAACAAGTATAGGTCCGGAATCTTGGTTGACATGGTTTGTTCATACTAAGATATTTGTTGTCGGTAGCATGCACTGTGCAGATGACAGCTTGTTATGCAGCCATGCTTCCCATCGGTACTTTCTCCAGCACTCCACGCGTCTTTCGTCAATATGTTATTTATCTGCTCCACTCAAGGTTTCATCCCTGCAGCTCCCAGTTGTTGGTGTAGCCGCTGTAGTTGCCGATGAAGCTACTGTCAGTGTCTTGATTTCAGCGTTGTCATCGTGCTGCCATGTCTTCTCGGTGGCTGTGCCACTGCGAAGGCCACCAATCCTTCGGCCTTCGTGATGCAAGTTCTCGTTTCCCTCATCGCATACCTTTTCCTTCACGGACTGGCGACTATGCCACTGACCGCACCGTCGAACTTGCAACTACTGGCCAACGTAAACCTTTTTCTGAAGTCCAAGAACTAAACTTTCAGTCACCAGCAACAGACGGTAATGCATCTTACATATGTAAACATATACATACACTTGAGGATCATTACGAAAAACTTGTAACAATTAGGAAAGGTGAAGAAGCTATGCGTGTTAACGCAACTAAAGCTACTCGTTTAGTTTCAAAATTGGAGGCACGTTTTGATTGCGCTGAAAACTGACCACGACGTAACAATTTCTTATTCTATGGACTCCCTGACGCCTCGGCATCTGATTCGTACGCCCAATGAAAATATCTGATCATTTGACACTGCCCCAAGCACTCAGATACAAACATCGAACGAAAAAAGATATAGCTATTGACTGCGATAATCTTCGACATGGATTTTAGCGCAGTCGTTAAGAAAAAGCTCAGTGCATCCTTGCCTAGACCGCAGGCTACAGTATTGAACCTACTACCATTGTCCTTATAATATCTGGCGGTGGATTTTCACCTTTGTAGGCTAACATGAAACTTTGTTCATCGACAGGCGTCGAATAAATAAATTCCAAACTGATAGACAATAACAGATACAATATTACTGCATGATTGTGTTTAACTTGTCGTGTTCAGTCACTGTAGGTCACATGTTAAACTGTTTGAAGGTGAGGAGGGTCGTTCTTGTCTACAAATCTCGTAAAAAATTCCCCACTAAACTAATACCTCATTTCATTACCAAGTGGCCCGGGCGAAATCATTGAGCCTTAATTTGTTTTCATGTCATAGCATTTCTCGAATAAAATATATTTTTGTCTATCCCCGCATGGCTTACGTAAAGGCTTAAGGCGCGAGATAGAACTAGCTTTGTTCTCTTATTACTTGAATGTTAAACTCGATGACAACGTACAAAGTGGCGAATTTTGTTCATTTACGCAAAAACGTCCCATAAGGTGTCCCACAGAGATTGCTACTAACACTAACCCAGTTAAGCTTGGACAGCTTAACTAGTTTGCATCCTGATTTGGATTGAGAGAGTTCAAATGAACTCAACGCATGTTGTTAAGTACCATGTGTATGACTCTGTCCCCTCTGGTGTATTCCAAGGTTTATTACTTGGCCATCGCCTATGCTAAACAAATATGAGTGACCTGCCTAAACATTTATCTTGCGAAATCCGCATAGTCGCTGACAATTGTGTGATTTGCCGATCAATTTCTGACGATTCCGACACAGTAAAACTTCAGCATGATCTCGACCTTGTCCGGGAATGGTGCGACCGGTGACTAACCGCTCTTAACCAAACTAAATGAATATTTGTTTCCATTACCAGCCAAACGTTTCTCGTTACTTTCCTTACACAATTGCTTGTGAGCCTATACCACTAATAACATCATTCAAATACTTAAGCATTAATTTTTCTAATGACCTGTCATGACATGCGCATGCTCCTGATGCCACGTCATTGGCAAAGAGCGTTCTTGGTTTTAAAAGGTGTGTTACCTTCGTCATGAAGGGTGTTCTGCTAACTAATGCACCATTTTCAAAATTTTTCGCTGAAAGTAAGGGTGCAAAAAAGTTTTTCGACATGCAATCCACCCTCGAGGGTGTAAATGTCTTGAGTGTGCGCACCCACTCCTTATGTAAGATCCTTTTGTGGCGTCTTACTTAAGGGGTGGGTAAACGAAATCATGATCATCATCATCATCAGCCTAGTTACGCCCACTGCAGGGCAAAGGCCTCTCCCATACTTCTCCAACAACCCCGGTCATGTACTAATTGTGGCCACGCCATCCCTGCAAACTTCTTAATCTCATCCGCCCACCTAACTTTCTGCCGCCCCCTGCTACGCTTCCCTTCCCTTGGGATCCAGTCCGTAACCCTTAATGACCATCGGTTATCTTCCCTCCTCATTACATGTCCTGCCCATGCCCATTTCTTTTTCTTGATTTCAACTAAGATGTCATCAACTCGCGTTTGTTCCCTCACCCAATCTGCTCTTTTCTTATCCCTTAACGTTACACCTATCATTCTCCTTTCCATAGCTCGTTGTGTCGTCCTCAATTTGAGTAGAACCCTTTTCGTAAGCCTCCAGGTTTCTGCCCCGTAGGTGAGTACTGGTAAGACACAGCTATTATATACTTTTCTCTTGAGGGATAACGGCAACCTGCTGTTCATGATTTGGGAATGCCTGCCAAACGCACTCCAGCCCATTCTTATTCTTCTGATTATTTCCGTCTCATGATCCGGATCCGCCGTCACTATCTGCCCTAAGTAGATGTATTCCCTTACGACTTCCAGTGCCTCGCTGCCTATTGTAAATTGCTGTTCTCTCCCGAGACTGTTAAGCATTACTTTAGTTTTCTGCATATTAATTTTTAGACCCACTCTTCTGCTTTGCCTCTCCAGGTCAGTGAGCATGCATTGCAATTGGTCCCCTGAGTTGCTAAGCAAGGCAATATCATCAGCGAATCGCAAGTTACTAAGGTATTCTCCATTAACTTTTATCCCCAATTCTTCCCAATCCAGGTCTCTGAATACCTCCTGTAAACACGCTGTGAATAGCATTGGAGATATCGTATCTCCCTGCCTGACGCCTTTCTTTATTGGGATTTTGTTGCTTGCTTTATGGAGGACTACGGTGGCTGTGGAGCCGCTATAGATATCTTCCAGTACTTTTACATATGGCTCATCTACACCCTGATTCCGTAATGCCTCCATGACTGCTGAGGTTTCGACTGAATCAAACGCTTTCTCGTAATCAATGAAAGCTATATATAAGGGTTGGTTATATTCTGCACATTTCTCTATCACTTGATTGATAGTGTGAATATGGTCTATTGTTGAGTAGCCTTTACGGAATCCTGCCTGGTCCTTTGGTTGACAGAAGTCTAAGGTGTTCCTGATTCTATTTGCAATTACCTTAGTAAATACTTTGTAGGCAACGGACAGTAAGCTGATTGGTCTATAATTTTTCAAGTCTTTGGCGTCCCCTTTCTTATGGATTAGGATTATGTTAGCGTTCTTCCAAGATTCCGGTACGCTCGAGGTCATGAGGCATTGCGTATACAGGGTGGCCAGTTTCTCTAGAACAATCTGTCCACCATCCTTCAACAAATCTGCTGTTACCTGATCCTCTCCAGCTGCCTTCCCCCTTTGCATATCTCCTAAGGCTTTCTTTACTTCTTCCGGCGTTACCTTCGGGATTTCGAATTCCTCTAGACTATTTTCTCTTCCATTATCGTCGTGGGTGCCACTGGTACTGTATAGATCTCTATAGAACTCCTCAGCCACTTGAACTATCTCATCCATATTAGTAATGATATTGCCGGCTTTGTCTCTTAACGCGTACATCTGATTCTTGCCAATTCCTAGTTTCTTCTTCACTATTTTTAGGCTTCCTCCGCTCCTGAGAGCATGTTCAATTCTATCCATATTATACTTCCTTATGTCAGCTGTCTTACGCTTGTTGATTAACTTCGAAAGTTCTGCCAGTTCTATTCTAGCTGTAGGGTTAGATGCTTTCATACATTGGCGTTTCTTTATCAGATCTTTCGTCTCCTGGGATAGTTTGCTGGTATCCTGCCTAACGGAGTTACCACCGACTTCCATTGCACACTCCTTAATGATGCCCACAAGATTGTCGTTCATTGCTTCAACACTAAGGTCCTCTTCCTGAGTTAAAGCTGAATACCTGTTCTGTAGCTTGATCTGGAATTCCTCTATTTTCCCTCTTACCGCTAACTCATTGATCGGCTTCTTATGTACCAGTTTCTTCCGTTCCCTCCTCAGGTCTAGGCTAATTCGAGTTCTTACCATCCTGTGGTCACTGCAGCGCACCTTGCCGAGCACGTCCACATCTTGTATGATGCCAGGGTTAGCGCAGAGTATAAAGTCTATTTCATTTCTAGTCTCGCCGTTCGGGCTCCTCCATGTCCACTTTCGGCTATCCCGCTTGCGGAAGAAGGTATTCATTATCCTCATATTATTCTTTTCCGCAAACTCTACTAATAGCTCTCCCCTGCTATTCCTAGTGCCTATGCCATATTCCCCCACTGCCTTGTCTCCAGCCTGCTTCTTGCCTACCTTGGCATTAAAGTCGCCCATTAGTATAGTGTATTTAGTTTTCACTCTCCGCACCGCCGATTCCAAGTCTTCATAGAAGCTTTCGACTTCCTGGTCATCATGACTGGATGTAGGGGCGTAGACCTGTACAATCTTCATTTTGTACCTCTTATTAAGTTTCACAACAGTTTTTGTTGTGAAACTTAATAAACGAAACGAAATAAGGGGTGCGAAATACATGAAAATTTTTGTACACGTCGCCATCATCCTCACGCCATTGTCGTGCCAGCTGTTGCTGTTTTCGGCGGCACTTAAAATATTTCTTTGTCTAGCTCCACAAATTTGTTACAGAGAACAAATTTCATAATCAAAATTTTTGTCAATCTACCAGAGGCAAAAAAAAAATATTCAGACACAGAACCAAAAATATGCTTAAGGTGCCACAATTTTTACGATTGAAAAATACAGCAACTGCGACACCATAGTAAGATTGAAATCATTCGAAAGAAAGTAAAAACTGTTTAGAATGTATCAAAGTCTAACGGGGCATACCTGAAAGCTTGAAGAAGCATAAAACAGCCTGGACTATGTTTTTTTTTAGCAAAATTTGACACCTGTTTCTTGGTTCTTCGCGTTTCTCTTTTCAAAGAAGGAAACAAATTTTATTTGTATAAGTTCAGAGCCTTCCGTGTGAGAGTCGAAGATTGCTTGTTCTTCTATAATGTTGGCTACTATTATGCTACTGAAGCCCAATGATATAAACTTCACGAAGTGTCACTTTACTCGCCTTTCACTTTAGGCAACGTACGCCTAGACAAGTTTAGGGCATTTTAATCAGGGGGTGTGTTGCAGAGAATTTTCAGGGGGAACGAGGACAATGGGACGTCAAGTGAGCCACGTAAATAGTTTAAAAACTCACCCCAAGTTTCCACCCACATGTCGGAACTTCGCTGGCGGAAGACAACGCAGTAAAATGTGACGCTGGCGGCAATCTGCGTCGGGCCCTAAGACAGAACTATAATCTTGGCCCCCGGCAGGAAAAATGTAAGCAGTTTCTTATCATAATGTAAAAGGGAAGCGCAACCGTCGCTTTCATAAGCCAGTCGCAGTGGACCAAAGTTGTTGCCTACAGGAAACACAGTTGACGTGGCATCCTTAAGTTTGCGCACGAGGTTGCAGCACGCAGGCCTCGGAGACATCTACAAGAGGAGAGCGCAACGAACGGACACTTATCTCACCACTCCCGTGGTGGCGCACGCCCATCTAAGGCTACGTACTTTACACTCTACGACGCGTTTTCTTCCGTCAGCGTCATTGCGGTGTTCTTTCCTCCCACGCTTCTGTAAGAGCAATCTGGGCGAACAAGGCGTCCAGTGAAGAATAGCTATGCTGGCTACGTACGTTTGCTTTTTTCTTTCCTGTCATAAGATTGCATGAAGGAGGCGATGACTGTCTCGCAGCGTTTGTGAGTTCCTTTATCTGTACATTATTTCAGTTGTGAAAGTTCGCCAGTTGGAACGTCTAGAAAAAGAAGAAGAAAGCCGCCTCTTATTAAAATAGTACTAGACGACTTGCAATAGTGTAGCTGATGGATATGCAACAACGTTATGCAAATATATGCAATGTTATACACTCACTGTCACACAGAGCATGACACGCAAGACACAACTCAGGATGCGAGGCGTTAGAAAGTGGCAGCCAATCGCATTGCCTTTCCTTCTCTTGCACTGCCTCTCTCTCGCACCCTATTACTCACGCATAAGCAGGGTACGACGCAGACACCTAACGACCCCTGAACACAAGGACACGGAACTACCATCCCCAGCACCAACTGTCAAGGACACCACTGTAAGGTACATGGGATATTCCCGGTGTCGTTGCAACACCGGCGCATGGAGCAATCCGATAGTCAATCTATGCGGCTGTATGGGCGAAAAGCAATCGCAGAACAAATCCGCTTAATCCTTTCTTCTGGATAATAAAATGCTTGGTAATATTGTATAGTGTTGTTTATTTGCATAAACACTTTTTCTGGTACCTTAAAATGCATTTGGAGTGTTTTTACTTTCTCCGTGCATTTGGTGACGAAATAACCTCGCCCTTTGCCAATCACGGAGTCAATGCAATTCGTGCTACATGCCAACTAGAACCGCAACTCTAAGCTGCCTATAGCGCCCCTGCCAGTAATAGAAGTATATGCGCCCTGCCTAACTAGAGGTGCCACTATAAGGATGATTAGTGCTTAAGGCCCCATGCTGCACGGTGGTTGCTGAGGGGCGCATAGAGAAAGTGCACAAAAGAAGGTTAATTTGCTATGGAACTGTACCTCACTACTAAATCTACTTACACGAAATTTTTCGACATATTTTTACACTGTAGTGCGACAGAAGCCCAGACCTCGTGTCCAGAATGAGACCCAAAGTAAACTTTGGGACTTAACGCTATCTAATATGCCAACCATTCAGAAAAAACTGCGTGCCCTGACTCAAATGAACTGATCTCAACGTGACCAGTGAGTGAGGGAGTGAATAAACTTTATTGCAGGTCCGGCGAGGACGCGAGCTCGTCGCGCACCCGGCTAGTCCCACGTCGGGACCGGCAGGTCTAGCTAGCCCACCGGCCACGCGCAGAATGTTTTTAGGAATGACTATTGGGGGCTGTGATGCATCACGATCGCGATCGTCAGTAATAGAGATACGGTCATCTTTGAAATGCATACACCATTTCAAATATCTTACTGCGACTGAGTGTCACATGACCATACTGAGCCCGAAGTCTTCTGTAAATTTCAGCAGGTTTCACGCCCTCGTTCACAAAAAACTTCATCACAAGACGCTGTTCCACGTAGACGTTCACACTGTTGTCCGCCCTCTTGAATAACAGTCTATCCAGAAGAGCGGGAAACGAGCGCCGTCTAGCAGTAACAGGAAACGAGTTCGAGTTTCTACTGCATACAAAACCTCCAGCCTAGGCATCCATTTAAAACAGGAAAGAAAACAAAAGTCCCGAATTGAGTTGAACTACCAAAAGCACTCATAATTAAAAAAATAATTGAAGTAATTTGTAGTTTCATAGCGTGACTATTCTGTGCAATATCTAGTATATTGGTAAAGATGCCTGTGTCTTCGTAGAAATGTTCGAGTGCGTTTAATGCTTTTCGCTGCGCGTTTTTGATGATCACGGGCCTAGAAATTTAGCGAGTAAGAAAGATGAAAGCCACAGGGCTGTTAATTGCATGGTTTTCTTGTTAGAAGCCTTTAAACTGCACCTAAGCAGGCGAGGCGTGCACTTGCTGGTTGTCTCTATGACATAAGTCCCAGCGCGGCGCCTCCGGGATATTTCAACGCACTGCTTTATCTCGGAGGTCACTGCAAAAGCCCAAGTGCTCTTCGTCATGCGGCACTTCCAGCGAGATGTAGTGGTGTCGTGTCTTCCAGTTTCATCAACAAAAACGGTTATTCGTGCTAGCTTCTTGTAACGCTTCCGCTCGTACTTCAAATGTCAAATTTTTGCGTGGAAGCTCCTCTACATCTACCCTATCTTAATTTACGCTTTTTACGTGGTTGCAGGTTTCCCTGCAGCTTGCCTTTAGGAGAACGTTGGATCAAAAAATTTGCGTGCATCGGCGTTTAATCTTATCTTTCTCTTCTCCGACGACAGTACCACGTTTATAAATTTGCCAAAAATGCAATTCTTGCACACCGTTGTAGTTATCTTAGCTCGTTGCTCGCTTTCGCGCCGCTGACCCCGCCCTCTGTGAGACATGTGGGCAAGAGAGGGGAGAGACGCGCCAGAAGGTGCTGCCAATGACGGGAGCGCCCGCGACACCACTTGAGCGTCCGTCAATGAGAAAGGAGTGCTCTCTGACGTGACGGAAATCTCCGTTCCCCGTAACACCACCAGCTGGTGTTGCCCTCCACGCATCACGGAACCAAAATCCGGAGACCTATCAGCGCATCTTAACGCAACACGGAGGTATTCACCCCGCAAGACCCGTAGAAACTGCCCACCTCTTTAAAGCACTGAGATTTAAAGTGGATGGAAGCGTCAACTGGTCAGTAGTCAAGATAAGCAAGAGACGTTTAGAGTATTGGTGGAAGAAAAAAAATGAGGTAAAGAATTGGTTGGACTGCATCTGTTACAGGCATAACTATAACGTGGTAGAGATAGAGGTTTTAAGGAAGAGAGAAAACATTCAGGAGACACAGACGAAATGGTAGACTGATAAATATCTACAGATTACTTGATTAGCACAGGCAGGCTAGGTGACAAATAGCCGCCGCTGCATTTCGAGGGGGATGCCAATAAATGAACATAACTGCAATCACGCACGGCAAAACCCACTGACAGCACCTGCAGGGCGATTTGGGGCACAATCAGTGGGCACACTGAGGGCACAATTGGTGCGCTTCGCCGCCCGTGATTCGCCTAGGGAAACGCCATCTGGAAGTGTTACAGGGAACCGAGCTCGGTGTCACGTGACCGAGCTCAGCTTTCTCATCGGTGGACGTGCGCGTAGTGTTACGTGGGCTTCCGTCAATGGAAGCACCTTCTGGCTGGTCTCTTGCCTCTCTCGCTGCAGATGGCACCATCGGCATGAAACCTAGCAACCAACTGCGATAACCTAACGTTTTTGAAATACTACTAATAAAAAAGGAATGTTCAGATCCAGCAGAATTGTTTAAATCTATGTGAAGAGGTTAATTAAATGCTTCATAACTACAGGATATGTTTGTTTACTTTATTTGTTTACTTTCATGCTATGAAACGTGTAATTTTATGGGATATTTGTGTTTGCCCACCAAAAAAGAACAGAAATTTATTGTGATGCAATTTTTATGTTTGTGTACTACATCGCTCACATGCAATGACAAAAGTACAAACTCCAAATCAGGCGAATGGAGTCGACCGACTCCTGAACATTACCGTGCGAGCGGAACAACGCGAAGCGAAGCGATCACTAAGAACAAGAGAGATCAGCAAGAGAAAGTGCTTGCTGAGCCGTCGCCTCGCGCCGTTAGAAGGCGGTGCCTACCGGCAAGTCGACGCTCGCGCGGTACTGTTAAAGAATCGGTCGACTGCACAGTATGAGTAATATATACACAGTGATTTGGCAAGGACGACGTCGAAATGTGATGCTTGTCGAGGGAGGTATGGTGATGACCGGTGCAAGCGCATAAAAGTAGGACACGTATCAAACGACATCTAGGTATTTTGTACCTCTTGTATGTCACAGGGCCGGGATATACCATTCTGAAAGACTGATCAAAAGCGGACACACCTCCAGTGGCGCATACAGAATGGTTAAATTAAACAAAAGATGGTAAATAAAAGGATACGTCAAGTATAAATTGCTATTCCATTAGGAGATTGGTGTGCTTTATATATGGCTGTGAGTCGGTATTATAAGTACAGGTTTTGTGTAGGAAGCTTTTTTT